>NW_027225451.1:0-59995 GCF_041296235.1 Equus asinus | reverse complement strand
GAGAGGTGGTTCCGGCATACCCCTGCAGGTGATTCTGGCTTGTCTGCCGAGTGGTGCTGGCGTAGCCATCAGGTGATTTTGGCGTGTCCACAGGTGCTCCAGCGAGTAGAGCAGGTTGTTCCAGCGTACTCAGCAGGTGGTTCAGGCGGGTCTGGCAGGTGGTTCCGGTCTCTCTAGTAGTGGTTCCGGCGTGTCCGGCACGTGCTTCTGGCACGTCTGAGAGCTGGTTCCGGCATGCCCGGCGGGTGATTCCATAGAGTCCGCCACGTGGTTCTGGCCTAGCTGACAGGTGATTTAGGCGTCCCCGGCAGGTGGTTACAGCGAGTTGAGCAGGAGGTTCCGGCATGCTCGGCAGTGCATCCGGTGTCTCTGCACGGGGTTCTGGCACGTCTGACATTTGGTTGCTCATGTCTGGCAGGTGATTCCGGAGTGTCCGGCAAGAGGTTCTGGTGTAGCCGGCAGGTGATTTTGGCATGTCCGGCAGGTGTTTCTGGCGAGCTGTTCAGGTGGTTCCGGTGTTCTTGGCAGGTGATTCTGGCGTGTCCGGCAGTGGTTCCGGTCTGTCCGGTAATGGGTTCCGTCATGTGCCGCGCGTGGTTCTGGCACGTCTGAGAGGTGGTTCCCGCATGCCCGGCAGGTGCTCCAGGAGAGTCCTACAAGTGGTTCTGGCCTAGCCCGCAGGTGATTTTGGCGTGTCCGGCAGGTGGTTCCGGCATGCTCGGCAGGTGGTTCAGCATGTCTGGTAGGTGGTTCCGGTCTGTCCGCGAGGTGGTTCCGGCGTGTCAGGCACGTGTTCCGGCATGTGTGACAGGTGGTTCTGGCATGTCCGGCAGGTGATTCTGGATTGGTCCACCAAGTGGCTCTGGTGTAACCAGCAGGTGATTCCGGAGTGTACGGCAAGTGGTTCGGCATAGCTGGCTGGTGATTTTGGGGTGTCCAGCAGGTGGCTCCAGCGAGTCGAGCAAGTTGTTCCGGTGTGCTCAGCAGGTGGTTCAGCAGGTCCGCAGGTGTTTCTGGTCTGTCCAGTACGTGGTGCCGGCATGTCCGGCACGTGCTTCCAGTATGTTTGAGAGGTGGTTCCTACCTTCCCGGCGGGAGATTCCGGAGCGTCCGCCATGTGATTCTGGCCTACCTGGCAGGGGATTTTGGCGTCTCTGGCTGGTGGTTCCGGCGAGTCGAAGAGGAGGTTCCGGCGTGCTCGGCAGGTGCATCGGTGTCTCTGCACGTCATTCTGGCACGTTCGAGAGGTGGTTCCGCATGCCTGACAGGTGATTCCGGAGTGTCCGACAAGGGTTCTGGCACGTCTGAGAGGTGTTCCGGCATACCCTGCAGGTGATTCTGCTGTCTGCCGAGTGGTGCTGGCGTAGCCATCAGGTGATTTTGGCGTGTCCAGCAGGTGGCTCCAGCGAGTAGAGCAGGTTGTTCCAGCGTACTCAGCAGGTGGTCAGGCGGGTCTGGCAGGTGGTTCCGTCTCTCTAGTAGGTGGTTCCGGCGTGTCCGCACGTGCTTCTGGCACGTCTGAGAGCTGGTTCCGGCATGCCCGGCGGGTGATTCCATAGAGTCCGCCACGTGGTTCTGGCCTAGCTGACAGGTGATTTTGGCGTCCCCGGCAGGTGGTTACAGCGAGTTGAGCAGAGGTTCCGGCATGCTCGGCAGTTGCATCCGGTGTCTCTGGCACGGGGTTCTGGCACGTCTGACATTTGGTTGCCTCATGTCTGGCAGGTGATTCCGGAGTGTCCGGCAAGAGGTTCTGGTGTAGCCGGCAGGTGATTTTGGCATGTCCGGCAGGTGTTTCTGGCGAGCTGTTCAGGTGGTTCCGGTGTTCTTGGCAGGTGATTCTGGCGTGTCCGGCAGGTGGTTCCGGTCTGTCCGGTAATGGGTTCCGTCATGTGCCGCGCGTGGTTCTGGCACGTCTGAGAGGTGGTTCCCGCATGCCGGCAGGTGCTCCAGGAGAGTCCTACAAGTGGTTCTGGCCTAGCCGCAGGTGATTTTGGCGTGTCCGGCAGGTGGTTCCGCATGCTCGGCAGGTGGTTCAGGCATGTCTGGTAGGTGGTTCCGGTCTGTCCGCGAGGTGGTTCGGCGTGTCAGGCACGTGGTTCCGGCATGTGTGACAGGTGGTTCTGGCATGTCCGGCAGGTGATTCTGGATTGTCCACCAAGTGGCTCTGGTGTAACCAGCAGGTGATTCGGAGTGTACGGCAAGTGGTTCTGGCATAGCTGGCCTGGTGATTTTGGGGTGTCCAGCAGGTGGCTCCAGCGAGTCGAGCAAGTTGTTCCGGTGTGCTCAGCAGGTGGTTCAGGCAGGTCCGGCAGGTGTTCTGGTCTGTCCAGTACGTGGTGCCGGCATGTCCGGCACGTGCTTCCAGTATGTTTGAGAGGTGGTTCCTACCTTCCCGGCGGGAGATTCGGAGCGTCCGCCATGTGATTCTGGCCTACCTGGCAGGGGATTTTGGCGTCTCTGGCTGGTGGTTCCGGCGAGTCGAAGAGGAGGTTCCGGCGTGCTCGGCAGGTGCATCCGTGTCTCTGGCACGTCATTCTGGCACGTTCGAGAGGTGGTTCCGGCATGCCTGACAGGTGATTCCGGAGTGTCCGACAAGGGGTTTCTGGCACGTCTGAGAGGTGGTTCCGGCATACCCTGCAGGTGATTCTGGCTTGTCTGCCGAGTGGTGCTGGCGTAGCCATCAGGTGATTTTGGCGTGTCCAGCAGGTGCTCCAGCGAGTAGAGCAGGTTGTTCCAGCGTACTCAGCAGGTGGTTCAGGCGGGTCTGGCAGGTGGTTCCGGTCTCTCTAGTAGGTGGTTCCGGCGTGTCCGGCACGTGCTTCTGGCACGTCTGAGAGCTGGTTCCGGCATGCCCCGGCGGGTGATTCCATAGAGTCCGCCACGTGGTTCTGGCCTAGCTGACAGGTGATTTGGCGTCCCCGGCAGGTGGTTACAGCGAGTTGAGCAGGAGGTTCCGGCATGCTCGGCAGTTGCATCCGGTGTCTCTGGCACGGGGTTCTGGCACGTCTGACATTTGGTTGCCTCATGTCTGGCAGGTGATTCCGGAGTGTCCGGCAAGAGGTTCTGGTGTAGCCGGCAGGTGATTTTGGCATGTCCGGCAGGTGTTTCTGGCGAGCTGTTCAGGTGGTTCCGGTGTTCTTGGCAGGTGATTCTGGCGTGTCGGCAGGTGGTTCCGTCTGTCCGGTAATGGTTCCGTCATGTGCCGCGCGTGGTTCTGGCACGTCTGAGAGGTGGTTCCCGCATGCCCGGCAGGTGCTCCAGGAGAGTCCTACAAGTGGTTCTGGCCTAGCCCGCAGGTGATTTTGGCGTGTCCGGCAGGTGGTTCCGGCATGCTCGGCAGGTGGTTCAGGCATGTCTGGTAGGTGGTTCCGGTCTGTCCGCGAGGTGTTCCGGCGTGTCAGGCACGTGGTTCCGGCATGTGTGACAGGTGGTTCTGGCATGTCCAGGCAGGTGATTCTGGATTGTCCACCAAGTGGCTCTGGTGTAACCAGCAGGTGATTCCGGAGTGTACGGCAAGTGGTTCTGGCATAGCTGGCTGGTGATTTTGGGGTGTCCAGCAGGTGGCTCCAGCGAGTCGAGCAAGTTGTTCCGGTGTGCTCAGCAGGTGGTTCAGGCAGGTCCGGCAGGTGTTTCTGGTCTGTCCAGTACGTGTGCCGGCATGTCCGGCACGTGCTTCCAGTATGTTTGAGAGGTGGTTCCTACCTTCCCGGCGGGAGATTCCGGAGCGTCCGCCATGTGATTCTGGCCTACCTGGCAGGGGATTTTGGCGTCTCTGGCTGGTGGTTCCGGCGAGTCGAAGAGGAGGTTCCGGCGTGCTCGGCAGGTGCATCCGGTGTCTCTGGCACGTCATTCTGGCACGTTCGAGAGGTGGTTCCGGCATGCCTGACAGTGATTCCGGAGTGTCCGACAAGGGGTTCTGGCACGTCTGAGAGGTGGTTCCGGCATACCCTGCAGGTGATTCTGGCTTGTCTGCCGAGTGGTGCTGGCGTAGCCATCAGGTGATTTTGGCGTGTCCAGCAGTGGCTCCAGCGAGTAGAGCAGGTTGTTCCAGCGTACTCAGCAGGTGGTTCAGGCGGGTCTGGCAGGTGGTTCCGGTCTCTCTAGTAGGTGGTTCCGGCGTGTCCGGCACGTGCTTCTGGCACGTCTGAGAGCTGGTTCCGGCATGCCCGGCGGGTGATTCCATAGAGTCCGCCACGTGGTTCTGGCCTAGCTGACAGGTGATTTTGGCGTCCCCGGCAGGTGGTTACAGCGAGTTGAGCAGGAGGTTCCGGCATGCTCGGCAGTTGCATCCGGTGTCTCTGGCACGGGTTCTGGCACGTCTGACATTTGGTTGCCTCATGTCTGGCAGGTGATTCCGGAGTGTCCGGCAAGAGGTTCTGGTGTAGACCGGCAGGTGATTTTGGCATGTCCGGCAGGTGTTCTGGCGAGCTGTTCAGGTGGTTCCGGTGTTCTTGGCAGGTGATTCTGGCGTGTCCGGCAGGTGGTTCCGGTCTGTCCGGTAATGGGTTCCGTCATGTGCCGCGCGTGGTTCTGGCACGTCTGAGAGGTGGTTCCCGCATGCCCGGCAGGTGCTCCAGGAGAGTCCTACAAGTGGTTCTGGCCTAGCCCGCAGGTGATTTTGGCGTGTCCGGCAGGTGGTTCCGGCATGCTCGGCAGGTGGTTCAGGCATGTCTGGTAGGTGGTTCCGGTCTGTCCGCGAGGTGGTTCCGGCGTGTCAGGCACGTGGTTCCGGCATGTGTGACAGGTGGTTCTGGCATGTCCGGCAGGTGATTCTGGATTGTCCACCAAGTGGCTCTGGTGTAACCAGCAGGTGATTCCGGAGTGTACGGCAAGTGGTTCTGGCATAGCTGGCTGGTGATTTTGGGGTGTCCAGCAGGTGGCTCCAGCGAGTCGAGCAAGTTGTTCCGGTGTGCTCAGCAGGTGGTTCAGGCAGGTCCGGCAGGTGTTTCTGGTCTGTCCAGTACGTGGTGCCGGCATGTCCGGCACGTGCTTCCAGTATGTTTGAGAGGTGGTTCCTACCTTCCCGGCGGGAGATTCCGGAGCGTCCGCCATGTGATTCTGGCCTACCTGGCAGGGGATTTTGGCGTCTCTGGCTGGTGGTTCCGGCGAGTCGAAGAGGAGGTTCCGGCGTGCTCGGCAGGTGCATCCGGTGTCTCTGGCACGTCATTCTGGCACGTTCGAGAGGTGGTTCCGGCATGCCTGACAGGTGATTCCGGAGTGTCCGACAAGGGGTTCTGGCACGTCTGAGAGGTGGTTCCGGCATACCCTGCAGGTGATTCTGGCTTGTCTGCCGAGTGGTGCTGGCGTAGCCATCAGGTGATTTTGGCGTGTCCAGCAGGTGGCTCCAGCGAGTAGAGCAGGTTGTTCCAGCGTACTCAGCAGGTGGTTCAGGCGGGTCTGGCAGGTGGTTCCGGTCTCTCTAGTAGGTGGTTCCGGCGTGTCCGGCACGTGCTTCTGGCACGTCTGAGAGCTGGTTCCGGCATGCCCGGCGGGTGATTCCATAGAGTCCGCCACGTGGTTCTGGCCTAGCTGACAGGTGATTTTGGCGTCCCCGGCAGGTGGTTACAGCGAGTTGAGCAGGAGGTTCCGGCATGCTCGGCAGTTGCATCCGGTGTCTCTGGCACGGGGTTCTGGCACGTCTGACATTTGGTTGCCTCATGTCTGGCAGGTGATTCCGGAGTGTCCGGCAAGAGGTTCTGGTGTAGCCGGCAGGTGATTTTGGCATGTCCGGCAGGTGTTTCTGGCGAGCTGTTCAGGTGGTTCCGGTGTTCTTGGCAGGTGATTCTGGCGTGTCCGGCAGGTGGTTCCGGTCTGTCCGGTAATGGGTTCCGTCATGTGCCGCGCGTGGTTCTGGCACGTCTGAGAGGTGGTTCCCGCATGCCCGGCAGGTGCTCCAGGAGAGTCCTACAAGTGGTTCTGGCCTAGCCCGCAGGTGATTTTGGCGTGTCCGGCAGGTGGTTCCGGCATGCTCGGCAGGTGGTTCAGGCATGTCTGGTAGGTGGTTCCGGTCTGTCCGCGAGGTGGTTCCGGCGTGTCAGGCACGTGGTTCCGGCATGTGTGACAGGTGGTTCTGGCATGTCCGGCAGGTGATTCTGGATTGTCCACCAAGTGGCTCTGGTGTAACCAGCAGGTGATTCCGGAGTGTACGGCAAGTGGTTCTGGCATAGCTGGCTGGTGATTTTGGGGTGTCCAGCAGGTGGCTCCAGCGAGTCGAGCAAGTTGTTCCGGTGTGCTCAGCAGGTGGTTCAGGCAGGTCCGGCAGGTGTTTCTGGTCTGTCCAGTACGTGGTGCCGGCATGTCCGGCACGTGCTTCCAGTATGTTTGAGAGGTGGTTCCTACCTTCCCGGCGGGAGATTCCGGAGCGTCCGCCATGTGATTCTGGCCTACCTGGCAGGGGATTTTGGCGTCTCTGGCTGGTGGTTCCGGCGAGTCGAAGAGGAGGTTCCGGCGTGCTCGGCAGGTGCATCCGGTGTCTCTGGCACGTCATTCTGGCACGTTCGAGAGGTGGTTCCGGCATGCCTGACAGGTGATTCCGGAGTGTCCGACAAGGGGTTCTGGCACGTCTGAGAGGTGGTTCCGGCATACCCTGCAGGTGATTCTGGCTTGTCTGCCGAGTGGTGCTGGCGTAGCCATCAGGTGATTTTGGCGTGTCCAGCAGGTGGCTCCAGCGAGTAGAGCAGGTTGTTCCAGCGTACTCAGCAGGTGGTTCAGGCGGGTCTGGCAGGTGGTTCCGGTCTCTCTAGTAGGTGGTTCCGGCGTGTCCGGCACGTGCTTCTGGCACGTCTGAGAGCTGGTTCCGGCATGCCCGGCGGGTGATTCCATAGAGTCCGCCACGTGGTTCTGGCCTAGCTGACAGGTGATTTTGGCGTCCCCGGCAGGTGGTTACAGCGAGTTGAGCAGGAGGTTCCGGCATGCTCGGCAGTTGCATCCGGTGTCTCTGGCACGGGGTTCTGGCACGTCTGACATTTGGTTGCCTCATGTCTGGCAGGTGATTCCGGAGTGTCCGGCAAGAGGTTCTGGTGTAGCCGGCAGGTGATTTTGGCATGTCCGGCAGGTGTTTCTGGCGAGCTGTTCAGGTGGTTCCGGTGTTCTTGGCAGGTGATTCTGGCGTGTCCGGCAGGTGGTTCCGGTCTGTCCGGTAATGGGTTCCGTCATGTGCCGCGCGTGGTTCTGGCACGTCTGAGAGGTGGTTCCCGCATGCCCGGCAGGTGCTCCAGGAGAGTCCTACAAGTGGTTCTGGCCTAGCCCGCAGGTGATTTTGGCGTGTCCGGCAGGTGGTTCCGGCATGCTCGGCAGGTGGTTCAGGCATGTCTGGTAGGTGGTTCCGGTCTGTCCGCGAGGTGGTTCCGGCGTGTCAGGCACGTGGTTCCGGCATGTGTGACAGGTGGTTCTGGCATGTCCGGCAGGTGATTCTGGATTGTCCACCAAGTGGCTCTGGTGTAACCAGCAGGTGATTCCGGAGTGTACGGCAAGTGGTTCTGGCATAGCTGGCTGGTGATTTTGGGGTGTCCAGCAGGTGGCTCCAGCGAGTCGAGCAAGTTGTTCCGGTGTGCTCAGCAGGTGGTTCAGGCAGGTCCGGCAGGTGTTTCTGGTCTGTCCAGTACGTGGTGCCGGCATGTCCGGCACGTGCTTCCAGTATGTTTGAGAGGTGGTTCCTACCTTCCCGGCGGGAGATTCCGGAGCGTCCGCCATGTGATTCTGGCCTACCTGGCAGGGGATTTTGGCGTCTCTGGCTGGTGGTTCCGGCGAGTCGAAGAGGAGGTTCCGGCGTGCTCGGCAGGTGCATCCGGTGTCTCTGGCACGTCATTCTGGCACGTTCGAGAGGTGGTTCCGGCATGCCTGACAGGTGATTCCGGAGTGTCCGACAAGGGGTTCTGGCACGTCTGAGAGGTGGTTCCGGCATACCCTGCAGGTGATTCTGGCTTGTCTGCCGAGTGGTGCTGGCGTAGCCATCAGGTGATTTTGGCGTGTCCAGCAGGTGGCTCCAGCGAGTAGAGCAGGTTGTTCCAGCGTACTCAGCAGGTGGTTCAGGCGGGTCTGGCAGGTGGTTCCGGTCTCTCTAGTAGGTGGTTCCGGCGTGTCCGGCACGTGCTTCTGGCACGTCTGAGAGCTGGTTCCGGCATGCCCGGCGGGTGATTCCATAGAGTCCGCCACGTGGTTCTGGCCTAGCTGACAGGTGATTTTGGCGTCCCCGGCAGGTGGTTACAGCGAGTTGAGCAGGAGGTTCCGGCATGCTCGGCAGTTGCATCCGGTGTCTCTGGCACGGGGTTCTGGCACGTCTGACATTTGGTTGCCTCATGTCTGGCAGGTGATTCCGGAGTGTCCGGCAAGAGGTTCTGGTGTAGCCGGCAGGTGATTTTGGCATGTCCGGCAGGTGTTTCTGGCGAGCTGTTCAGGTGGTTCCGGTGTTCTTGGCAGGTGATTCTGGCGTGTCCGGCAGGTGGTTCCGGTCTGTCCGGTAATGGGTTCCGTCATGTGCCGCGCGTGGTTCTGGCACGTCTGAGAGGTGGTTCCCGCATGCCCGGCAGGTGCTCCAGGAGAGTCCTACAAGTGGTTCTGGCCTAGCCCGCAGGTGATTTTGGCGTGTCCGGCAGGTGGTTCCGGCATGCTCGGCAGGTGGTTCAGGCATGTCTGGTAGGTGGTTCCGGTCTGTCCGCGAGGTGGTTCCGGCGTGTCAGGCACGTGGTTCCGGCATGTGTGACAGGTGGTTCTGGCATGTCCGGCAGGTGATTCTGGATTGTCCACCAAGTGGCTCTGGTGTAACCAGCAGGTGATTCCGGAGTGTACGGCAAGTGGTTCTGGCATAGCTGGCTGGTGATTTTGGGGTGTCCAGCAGGTGGCTCCAGCGAGTCGAGCAAGTTGTTCCGGTGTGCTCAGCAGGTGGTTCAGGCAGGTCCGGCAGGTGTTTCTGGTCTGTCCAGTACGTGGTGCCGGCATGTCCGGCACGTGCTTCCAGTATGTTTGAGAGGTGGTTCCTACCTTCCCGGCGGGAGATTCCGGAGCGTCCGCCATGTGATTCTGGCCTACCTGGCAGGGGATTTTGGCGTCTCTGGCTGGTGGTTCCGGCGAGTCGAAGAGGAGGTTCCGGCGTGCTCGGCAGGTGCATCCGGTGTCTCTGGCACGTCATTCTGGCACGTTCGAGAGGTGGTTCCGGCATGCCTGACAGGTGATTCCGGAGTGTCCGACAAGGGGTTCTGGCACGTCTGAGAGGTGGTTCCGGCATACCCTGCAGGTGATTCTGGCTTGTCTGCCGAGTGGTGCTGGCGTAGCCATCAGGTGATTTTGGCGTGTCCAGCAGGTGGCTCCAGCGAGTAGAGCAGGTTGTTCCAGCGTACTCAGCAGGTGGTTCAGGCGGGTCTGGCAGGTGGTTCCGGTCTCTCTAGTAGGTGGTTCCGGCGTGTCCGGCACGTGCTTCTGGCACGTCTGAGAGCTGGTTCCGGCATGCCCGGCGGGTGATTCCATAGAGTCCGCCACGTGGTTCTGGCCTAGCTGACAGGTGATTTTGGCGTCCCCGGCAGGTGGTTACAGCGAGTTGAGCAGGAGGTTCCGGCATGCTCGGCAGTTGCATCCGGTGTCTCTGGCACGGGGTTCTGGCACGTCTGACATTTGGTTGCCTCATGTCTGGCAGGTGATTCCGGAGTGTCCGGCAAGAGGTTCTGGTGTAGCCGGCAGGTGATTTTGGCATGTCCGGCAGGTGTTTCTGGCGAGCTGTTCAGGTGGTTCCGGTGTTCTTGGCAGGTGATTCTGGCGTGTCCGGCAGGTGGTTCCGGTCTGTCCGGTAATGGGTTCCGTCATGTGCCGCGCGTGGTTCTGGCACGTCTGAGAGGTGGTTCCCGCATGCCCGGCAGGTGCTCCAGGAGAGTCCTACAAGTGGTTCTGGCCTAGCCCGCAGGTGATTTTGGCGTGTCCGGCAGGTGGTTCCGGCATGCTCGGCAGGTGGTTCAGGCATGTCTGGTAGGTGGTTCCGGTCTGTCCGCGAGGTGGTTCCGGCGTGTCAGGCACGTGGTTCCGGCATGTGTGACAGGTGGTTCTGGCATGTCCGGCAGGTGATTCTGGATTGTCCACCAAGTGGCTCTGGTGTAACCAGCAGGTGATTCCGGAGTGTACGGCAAGTGGTTCTGGCATAGCTGGCTGGTGATTTTGGGGTGTCCAGCAGGTGGCTCCAGCGAGTCGAGCAAGTTGTTCCGGTGTGCTCAGCAGGTGGTTCAGGCAGGTCCGGCAGGTGTTTCTGGTCTGTCCAGTACGTGGTGCCGGCATGTCCGGCACGTGCTTCCAGTATGTTTGAGAGGTGGTTCCTACCTTCCCGGCGGGAGATTCCGGAGCGTCCGCCATGTGATTCTGGCCTACCTGGCAGGGGATTTTGGCGTCTCTGGCTGGTGGTTCCGGCGAGTCGAAGAGGAGGTTCCGGCGTGCTCGGCAGGTGCATCCGGTGTCTCTGGCACGTCATTCTGGCACGTTCGAGAGGTGGTTCCGGCATGCCTGACAGGTGATTCCGGAGTGTCCGACAAGGGGTTCTGGCACGTCTGAGAGGTGGTTCCGGCATACCCTGCAGGTGATTCTGGCTTGTCTGCCGAGTGGTGCTGGCGTAGCCATCAGGTGATTTTGGCGTGTCCAGCAGGTGGCTCCAGCGAGTAGAGCAGGTTGTTCCAGCGTACTCAGCAGGTGGTTCAGGCGGGTCTGGCAGGTGGTTCCGGTCTCTCTAGTAGGTGGTTCCGGCGTGTCCGGCACGTGCTTCTGGCACGTCTGAGAGCTGGTTCCGGCATGCCCGGCGGGTGATTCCATAGAGTCCGCCACGTGGTTCTGGCCTAGCTGACAGGTGATTTTGGCGTCCCCGGCAGGTGGTTACAGCGAGTTGAGCAGGAGGTTCCGGCATGCTCGGCAGTTGCATCCGGTGTCTCTGGCACGGGGTTCTGGCACGTCTGACATTTGGTTGCCTCATGTCTGGCAGGTGATTCCGGAGTGTCCGGCAAGAGGTTCTGGTGTAGCCGGCAGGTGATTTTGGCATGTCCGGCAGGTGTTTCTGGCGAGCTGTTCAGGTGGTTCCGGTGTTCTTGGCAGGTGATTCTGGCGTGTCCGGCAGGTGGTTCCGGTCTGTCCGGTAATGGGTTCCGTCATGTGCCGCGCGTGGTTCTGGCACGTCTGAGAGGTGGTTCCCGCATGCCCGGCAGGTGCTCCAGGAGAGTCCTACAAGTGGTTCTGGCCTAGCCCGCAGGTGATTTTGGCGTGTCCGGCAGGTGGTTCCGGCATGCTCGGCAGGTGGTTCAGGCATGTCTGGTAGGTGGTTCCGGTCTGTCCGCGAGGTGGTTCCGGCGTGTCAGGCACGTGGTTCCGGCATGTGTGACAGGTGGTTCTGGCATGTCCGGCAGGTGATTCTGGATTGTCCACCAAGTGGCTCTGGTGTAACCAGCAGGTGATTCCGGAGTGTACGGCAAGTGGTTCTGGCATAGCTGGCTGGTGATTTTGGGGTGTCCAGCAGGTGGCTCCAGCGAGTCGAGCAAGTTGTTCCGGTGTGCTCAGCAGGTGGTTCAGGCAGGTCCGGCAGGTGTTTCTGGTCTGTCCAGTACGTGGTGCCGGCATGTCCGGCACGTGCTTCCAGTATGTTTGAGAGGTGGTTCCTACCTTCCCGGCGGGAGATTCCGGAGCGTCCGCCATGTGATTCTGGCCTACCTGGCAGGGGATTTTGGCGTCTCTGGCTGGTGGTTCCGGCGAGTCGAAGAGGAGGTTCCGGCGTGCTCGGCAGGTGCATCCGGTGTCTCTGGCACGTCATTCTGGCACGTTCGAGAGGTGGTTCCGGCATGCCTGACAGGTGATTCCGGAGTGTCCGACAAGGGGTTCTGGCACGTCTGAGAGGTGGTTCCGGCATACCCTGCAGGTGATTCTGGCTTGTCTGCCGAGTGGTGCTGGCGTAGCCATCAGGTGATTTTGGCGTGTCCAGCAGGTGGCTCCAGCGAGTAGAGCAGGTTGTTCCAGCGTACTCAGCAGGTGGTTCAGGCGGGTCTGGCAGGTGGTTCCGGTCTCTCTAGTAGGTGGTTCCGGCGTGTCCGGCACGTGCTTCTGGCACGTCTGAGAGCTGGTTCCGGCATGCCCGGCGGGTGATTCCATAGAGTCCGCCACGTGGTTCTGGCCTAGCTGACAGGTGATTTTGGCGTCCCCGGCAGGTGGTTACAGCGAGTTGAGCAGGAGGTTCCGGCATGCTCGGCAGTTGCATCCGGTGTCTCTGGCACGGGGTTCTGGCACGTCTGACATTTGGTTGCCTCATGTCTGGCAGGTGATTCCGGAGTGTCCGGCAAGAGGTTCTGGTGTAGCCGGCAGGTGATTTTGGCATGTCCGGCAGGTGTTTCTGGCGAGCTGTTCAGGTGGTTCCGGTGTTCTTGGCAGGTGATTCTGGCGTGTCCGGCAGGTGGTTCCGGTCTGTCCGGTAATGGGTTCCGTCATGTGCCGCGCGTGGTTCTGGCACGTCTGAGAGGTGGTTCCCGCATGCCCGGCAGGTGCTCCAGGAGAGTCCTACAAGTGGTTCTGGCCTAGCCCGCAGGTGATTTTGGCGTGTCCGGCAGGTGGTTCCGGCATGCTCGGCAGGTGGTTCAGGCATGTCTGGTAGGTGGTTCCGGTCTGTCCGCGAGGTGGTTCCGGCGTGTCAGGCACGTGGTTCCGGCATGTGTGACAGGTGGTTCTGGCATGTCCGGCAGGTGATTCTGGATTGTCCACCAAGTGGCTCTGGTGTAACCAGCAGGTGATTCCGGAGTGTACGGCAAGTGGTTCTGGCATAGCTGGCTGGTGATTTTGGGGTGTCCAGCAGGTGGCTCCAGCGAGTCGAGCAAGTTGTTCCGGTGTGCTCAGCAGGTGGTTCAGGCAGGTCCGGCAGGTGTTTCTGGTCTGTCCAGTACGTGGTGCCGGCATGTCCGGCACGTGCTTCCAGTATGTTTGAGAGGTGGTTCCTACCTTCCCGGCGGGAGATTCCGGAGCGTCCGCCATGTGATTCTGGCCTACCTGGCAGGGGATTTTGGCGTCTCTGGCTGGTGGTTCCGGCGAGTCGAAGAGGAGGTTCCGGCGTGCTCGGCAGGTGCATCCGGTGTCTCTGGCACGTCATTCTGGCACGTTCGAGAGGTGGTTCCGGCATGCCTGACAGGTGATTCCGGAGTGTCCGACAAGGGGTTCTGGCACGTCTGAGAGGTGGTTCCGGCATACCCTGCAGGTGATTCTGGCTTGTCTGCCGAGTGGTGCTGGCGTAGCCATCAGGTGATTTTGGCGTGTCCAGCAGGTGGCTCCAGCGAGTAGAGCAGGTTGTTCCAGCGTACTCAGCAGGTGGTTCAGGCGGGTCTGGCAGGTGGTTCCGGTCTCTCTAGTAGGTGGTTCCGGCGTGTCCGGCACGTGCTTCTGGCACGTCTGAGAGCTGGTTCCGGCATGCCCGGCGGGTGATTCCATAGAGTCCGCCACGTGGTTCTGGCCTAGCTGACAGGTGATTTTGGCGTCCCCGGCAGGTGGTTACAGCGAGTTGAGCAGGAGGTTCCGGCATGCTCGGCAGTTGCATCCGGTGTCTCTGGCACGGGGTTCTGGCACGTCTGACATTTGGTTGCCTCATGTCTGGCAGGTGATTCCGGAGTGTCCGGCAAGAGGTTCTGGTGTAGCCGGCAGGTGATTTTGGCATGTCCGGCAGGTGTTTCTGGCGAGCTGTTCAGGTGGTTCCGGTGTTCTTGGCAGGTGATTCTGGCGTGTCCGGCAGGTGGTTCCGGTCTGTCCGGTAATGGGTTCCGTCATGTGCCGCGCGTGGTTCTGGCACGTCTGAGAGGTGGTTCCCGCATGCCCGGCAGGTGCTCCAGGAGAGTCCTACAAGTGGTTCTGGCCTAGCCCGCAGGTGATTTTGGCGTGTCCGGCAGGTGGTTCCGGCATGCTCGGCAGGTGGTTCAGGCATGTCTGGTAGGTGGTTCCGGTCTGTCCGCGAGGTGGTTCCGGCGTGTCAGGCACGTGGTTCCGGCATGTGTGACAGGTGGTTCTGGCATGTCCGGCAGGTGATTCTGGATTGTCCACCAAGTGGCTCTGGTGTAACCAGCAGGTGATTCCGGAGTGTACGGCAAGTGGTTCTGGCATAGCTGGCTGGTGATTTTGGGGTGTCCAGCAGGTGGCTCCAGCGAGTCGAGCAAGTTGTTCCGGTGTGCTCAGCAGGTGGTTCAGGCAGGTCCGGCAGGTGTTTCTGGTCTGTCCAGTACGTGGTGCCGGCATGTCCGGCACGTGCTTCCAGTATGTTTGAGAGGTGGTTCCTACCTTCCCGGCGGGAGATTCCGGAGCGTCCGCCATGTGATTCTGGCCTACCTGGCAGGGGATTTTGGCGTCTCTGGCTGGTGGTTCCGGCGAGTCGAAGAGGAGGTTCCGGCGTGCTCGGCAGGTGCATCCGGTGTCTCTGGCACGTCATTCTGGCACGTTCGAGAGGTGGTTCCGGCATGCCTGACAGGTGATTCCGGAGTGTCCGACAAGGGGTTCTGGCACGTCTGAGAGGTGGTTCCGGCATACCCTGCAGGTGATTCTGGCTTGTCTGCCGAGTGGTGCTGGCGTAGCCATCAGGTGATTTTGGCGTGTCCAGCAGGTGGCTCCAGCGAGTAGAGCAGGTTGTTCCAGCGTACTCAGCAGGTGGTTCAGGCGGGTCTGGCAGGTGGTTCCGGTCTCTCTAGTAGGTGGTTCCGGCGTGTCCGGCACGTGCTTCTGGCACGTCTGAGAGCTGGTTCCGGCATGCCCGGCGGGTGATTCCATAGAGTCCGCCACGTGGTTCTGGCCTAGCTGACAGGTGATTTTGGCGTCCCCGGCAGGTGGTTACAGCGAGTTGAGCAGGAGGTTCCGGCATGCTCGGCAGTTGCATCCGGTGTCTCTGGCACGGGGTTCTGGCACGTCTGACATTTGGTTGCCTCATGTCTGGCAGGTGATTCCGGAGTGTCCGGCAAGAGGTTCTGGTGTAGCCGGCAGGTGATTTTGGCATGTCCGGCAGGTGTTTCTGGCGAGCTGTTCAGGTGGTTCCGGTGTTCTTGGCAGGTGATTCTGGCGTGTCCGGCAGGTGGTTCCGGTCTGTCCGGTAATGGGTTCCGTCATGTGCCGCGCGTGGTTCTGGCACGTCTGAGAGGTGGTTCCCGCATGCCCGGCAGGTGCTCCAGGAGAGTCCTACAAGTGGTTCTGGCCTAGCCCGCAGGTGATTTTGGCGTGTCCGGCAGGTGGTTCCGGCATGCTCGGCAGCTGGTTCAGGCATGTCTGGTAGGTGGTTCCGGTCTGTCCGCGAGGTGGTTCCGGCGTGTCAGGCACGTGGTTCCGGCATGTGTGACAGGTGGTTCTGGCATGTCCGGCAGGTGATTCTGGATTGTCCACCAAGTGGCTCTGGTGTAACCAGCAGGTGATTCCGGAGTGTACGGCAAGTGGTTCTGGCATAGCTGGCTGGTGATTTTGGGGTGTCCAGCAGGTGGCTCCAGCGAGTCGAGCAAGTTGTTCCGGTGTGCTCAGCAGGTGGTTCAGGCAGGTCCGGCAGGTGTTTCTGGTCTGTCCAGTACGTGGTGCCGGCATGTCCGGCACGTGCTTCCAGTATGTTTGAGAGGTGGTTCCTACCTTCCCGGCGGGAGATTCCGGAGCGTCCGCCATGTGATTCTGGCCTACCTGGCAGGGGATTTTGGCGTCTCTGGCTGGTGGTTCCGGCGAGTCGAAGAGGAGGTTCCGGCGTGCTCGGCAGGTGCATCCGGTGTCTCTGGCACGTCATTCTGGCACGTTCGAGAGGTGGTTCCGGCATGCCTGACAGGTGATTCCGGAGTGTCCGACAAGGGGTTCTGGCACGTCTGAGAGGTGGTTCCGGCATACCCTGCAGGTGATTCTGGCTTGTCTGCCGAGTGGTGCTGGCGTAGCCATCAGGTGATTTTGGCGTGTCCAGCAGGTGGCTCCAGCGAGTAGAGCAGGTTGTTCCAGCGTACTCAGCAGGTGGTTCAGGCGGGTCTGGCAGGTGGTTCCGGTCTCTCTAGTAGGTGGTTCCGGCGTGTCCGGCACGTGCTTCTGGCACGTCTGAGAGCTGGTTCCGGCATGCCCGGCGGGTGATTCCATAGAGTCCGCCACGTGGTTCTGGCCTAGCTGACAGGTGATTTTGGCGTCCCCGGCAGGTGGTTACAGCGAGTTGAGCAGGAGGTTCCGGCATGCTCGGCAGTTGCATCCGGTGTCTCTGGCACGGGGTTCTGGCACGTCTGACATTTGGTTGCCTCATGTCTGGCAGGTGATTCCGGAGTGTCCGGCAAGAGGTTCTGGTGTAGCCGGCAGGTGATTTTGGCATGTCCGGCAGGTGTTTCTGGCGAGCTGTTCAGGTGGTTCCGGTGTTCTTGGCAGGTGATTCTGGCGTGTCCGGCAGGTGGTTCCGGTCTGTCCGGTAATGGGTTCCGTCATGTGCCGCGCGTGGTTCTGGCACGTCTGAGAGGTGGTTCCCGCATGCCCGGCAGGTGCTCCAGGAGAGTCCTACAAGTGGTTCTGGCCTAGCCCGCAGGTGATTTTGGCGTGTCCGGCAGGTGGTTCCGGCATGCTCGGCAGGTGGTTCAGGCATGTCTGGTAGGTGGTTCCGGTCTGTCCGCGAGGTGGTTCCGGCGTGTCAGGCACGTGGTTCCGGCATGTGTGACAGGTGGTTCTGGCATGTCCGGCAGGTGATTCTGGATTGTCCACCAAGTGGCTCTGGTGTAACCAGCAGGTGATTCCGGAGTGTACGGCAAGTGGTTCTGGCATAGCTGGCTGGTGATTTTGGGGTGTCCAGCAGGTGGCTCCAGCGAGTCGAGCAAGTTGTTCCGGTGTGCTCAGCAGGTGGTTCAGGCAGGTCCGGCAGGTGTTTCTGGTCTGTCCAGTACGTGGTGCCGGCATGTCCGGCACGTGCTTCCAGTATGTTTGAGAGGTGGTTCCTACCTTCCCGGCGGGAGATTCCGGAGCGTCCGCCATGTGATTCTGGCCTACCTGGCAGGGGATTTTGGCGTCTCTGGCTGGTGGTTCCGGCGAGTCGAAGAGGAGGTTCCGGCGTGCTCGGCAGGTGCATCCGGTGTCTCTGGCACGTCATTCTGGCACGTTCGAGAGGTGGTTCCGGCATGCCTGACAGGTGATTCCGGAGTGTCCGACAAGGGGTTCTGGCACGTCTGAGAGGTGGTTCCGGCATACCCTGCAGGTGATTCTGGCTTGTCTGCCGAGTGGTGCTGGCGTAGCCATCAGGTGATTTTGGCGTGTCCAGCAGGTGGCTCCAGCGAGTAGAGCAGGTTGTTCCAGCGTACTCAGCAGGTGGTTCAGGCGGGTCTGGCAGGTGGTTCCGGTCTCTCTAGTAGGTGGTTCCGGCGTGTCCGGCACGTGCTTCTGGCACGTCTGAGAGCTGGTTCCGGCATGCCCGGCGGGTGATTCCATAGAGTCCGCCACGTGGTTCTGGCCTAGCTGACAGGTGATTTTGGCGTCCCCGGCAGGTGGTTACAGCGAGTTGAGCAGGAGGTTCCGGCATGCTCGGCAGTTGCATCCGGTGTCTCTGGCACGGGGTTCTGGCACGTCTGACATTTGGTTGCCTCATGTCTGGCAGGTGATTCCGGAGTGTCCGGCAAGAGGTTCTGGTGTAGCCGGCAGGTGATTTTGGCATGTCCGGCAGGTGTTTCTGGCGAGCTGTTCAGGTGGTTCCGGTGTTCTTGGCAGGTGATTCTGGCGTGTCCGGCAGGTGGTTCCGGTCTGTCCGGTAATGGGTTCCGTCATGTGCCGCGCGTGGTTCTGGCACGTCTGAGAGGTGGTTCCCGCATGCCCGGCAGGTGCTCCAGGAGAGTCCTACAAGTGGTTCTGGCCTAGCCCGCAGGTGATTTTGGCGTGTCCGGCAGGTGGTTCCGGCATGCTCGGCAGGTGGTTCAGGCATGTCTGGTAGGTGGTTCCGGTCTGTCCGCGAGGTGGTTCCGGCGTGTCAGGCACGTGGTTCCGGCATGTGTGACAGGTGGTTCTGGCATGTCCGGCAGGTGATTCTGGATTGTCCACCAAGTGGCTCTGGTGTAACCAGCAGGTGATTCCGGAGTGTACGGCAAGTGGTTCTGGCATAGCTGGCTGGTGATTTTGGGGTGTCCAGCAGGTGGCTCCAGCGAGTCGAGCAAGTTGTTCCGGTGTGCTCAGCAGGTGGTTCAGGCAGGTCCGGCAGGTGTTTCTGGTCTGTCCAGTACGTGGTGCCGGCATGTCCGGCACGTGCTTCCAGTATGTTTGAGAGGTGGTTCCTACCTTCCCGGCGGGAGATTCCGGAGCGTCCGCCATGTGATTCTGGCCTACCTGGCAGGGGATTTTGGCGTCTCTGGCTGGTGGTTCCGGCGAGTCGAAGAGGAGGTTCCGGCGTGCTCGGCAGGTGCATCCGGTGTCTCTGGCACGTCATTCTGGCACGTTCGAGAGGTGGTTCCGGCATGCCTGACAGGTGATTCCGGAGTGTCCGACAAGGGGTTCTGGCACGTCTGAGAGGTGGTTCCGGCATACCCTGCAGGTGATTCTGGCTTGTCTGCCGAGTGGTGCTGGCGTAGCCATCAGGTGATTTTGGCGTGTCCAGCAGGTGGCTCCAGCGAGTAGAGCAGGTTGTTCCAGCGTACTCAGCAGGTGGTTCAGGCGGGTCTGGCAGGTGGTTCCGGTCTCTCTAGTAGGTGGTTCCGGCGTGTCCGGCACGTGCTTCTGGCACGTCTGAGAGCTGGTTCCGGCATGCCCGGCGGGTGATTCCATAGAGTCCGCCACGTGGTTCTGGCCTAGCTGACAGGTGATTTTGGCGTCCCCGGCAGGTGGTTACAGCGAGTTGAGCAGGAGGTTCCGGCATGCTCGGCAGTTGCATCCGGTGTCTCTGGCACGGGGTTCTGGCACGTCTGACATTTGGTTGCCTCATGTCTGGCAGGTGATTCCGGAGTGTCCGGCAAGAGGTTCTGGTGTAGCCGGCAGGTGATTTTGGCATGTCCGGCAGGTGTTTCTGGCGAGCTGTTCAGGTGGTTCCGGTGTTCTTGGCAGGTGATTCTGGCGTGTCCGGCAGGTGGTTCCGGTCTGTCCGGTAATGGGTTCCGTCATGTGCCGCGCGTGGTTCTGGCACGTCTGAGAGGTGGTTCCCGCATGCCCGGCAGGTGCTCCAGGAGAGTCCTACAAGTGGTTCTGGCCTAGCCCGCAGGTGATTTTGGCGTGTCCGGCAGGTGGTTCCGGCATGCTCGGCAGGTGGTTCAGGCATGTCTGGTAGGTGGTTCCGGTCTGTCCGCGAGGTGGTTCCGGCGTGTCAGGCACGTGGTTCCGGCATGTGTGACAGGTGGTTCTGGCATGTCCGGCAGGTGATTCTGGATTGTCCACCAAGTGGCTCTGGTGTAACCAGCAGGTGATTCCGGAGTGTACGGCAAGTGGTTCTGGCATAGCTGGCTGGTGATTTTGGGGTGTCCAGCAGGTGGCTCCAGCGAGTCGAGCAAGTTGTTCCGGTGTGCTCAGCAGGTGGTTCAGGCAGGTCCGGCAGGTGTTTCTGGTCTGTCCAGTACGTGGTGCCGGCATGTCCGGCACGTGCTTCCAGTATGTTTGAGAGGTGGTTCCTACCTTCCCGGCGGGAGATTCCGGAGCGTCCGCCATGTGATTCTGGCCTACCTGGCAGGGGATTTTGGCGTCTCTGGCTGGTGGTTCCGGCGAGTCGAAGAGGAGGTTCCGGCGTGCTCGGCAGGTGCATCCGGTGTCTCTGGCACGTCATTCTGGCACGTTCGAGAGGTGGTTCCGGCATGCCTGACAGGTGATTCCGGAGTGTCCGACAAGGGGTTCTGGCACGTCTGAGAGGTGGTTCCGGCATACCCTGCAGGTGATTCTGGCTTGTCTGCCGAGTGGTGCTGGCGTAGCCATCAGGTGATTTTGGCGTGTCCAGCAGGTGGCTCCAGCGAGTAGAGCAGGTTGTTCCAGCGTACTCAGCAGGTGGTTCAGGCGGGTCTGGCAGGTGGTTCCGGTCTCTCTAGTAGGTGGTTCCGGCGTGTCCGGCACGTGCTTCTGGCACGTCTGAGAGCTGGTTCCGGCATGCCCGGCGGGTGATTCCATAGAGTCCGCCACGTGGTTCTGGCCTAGCTGACAGGTGATTTTGGCGTCCCCGGCAGGTGGTTACAGCGAGTTGAGCAGGAGGTTCCGGCATGCTCGGCAGTTGCATCCGGTGTCTCTGGCACGGGGTTCTGGCACGTCTGACATTTGGTTGCCTCATGTCTGGCAGGTGATTCCGGAGTGTCCGGCAAGAGGTTCTGGTGTAGCCGGCAGGTGATTTTGGCATGTCCGGCAGGTGTTTCTGGCGAGCTGTTCAGGTGGTTCCGGTGTTCTTGGCAGGTGATTCTGGCGTGTCCGGCAGGTGGTTCCGGTCTGTCCGGTAATGGGTTCCGTCATGTGCCGCGCGTGGTTCTGGCACGTCTGAGAGGTGGTTCCCGCATGCCCGGCAGGTGCTCCAGGAGAGTCCTACAAGTGGTTCTGGCCTAGCCCGCAGGTGATTTTGGCGTGTCCGGCAGGTGGTTCCGGCATGCTCGGCAGGTGGTTCAGGCATGTCTGGTAGGTGGTTCCGGTCTGTCCGCGAGGTGGTTCCGGCGTGTCAGGCACGTGGTTCCGGCATGTGTGACAGGTGGTTCTGGCATGTCCGGCAGGTGATTCTGGATTGTCCACCAAGTGGCTCTGGTGTAACCAGCAGGTGATTCCGGAGTGTACGGCAAGTGGTTCTGGCATAGCTGGCTGGTGATTTTGGGGTGTCCAGCAGGTGGCTCCAGCGAGTCGAGCAAGTTGTTCCGGTGTGCTCAGCAGGTGGTTCAGGCAGGTCCGGCAGGTGTTTCTGGTCTGTCCAGTACGTGGTGCCGGCATGTCCGGCACGTGCTTCCAGTATGTTTGAGAGGTGGTTCCTACCTTCCCGGCGGGAGATTCCGGAGCGTCCGCCATGTGATTCTGGCCTACCTGGCAGGGGATTTTGGCGTCTCTGGCTGGTGGTTCCGGCGAGTCGAAGAGGAGGTTCCGGCGTGCTCGGCAGGTGCATCCGGTGTCTCTGGCACGTCATTCTGGCACGTTCGAGAGGTGGTTCCGGCATGCCTGACAGGTGATTCCGGAGTGTCCGACAAGGGGTTCTGGCACGTCTGAGAGGTGGTTCCGGCATACCCTGCAGGTGATTCTGGCTTGTCTGCCGAGTGGTGCTGGCGTAGCCATCAGGTGATTTTGGCGTGTCCAGCAGGTGGCTCCAGCGAGTAGAGCAGGTTGTTCCAGCGTACTCAGCAGGTGGTTCAGGCGGGTCTGGCAGGTGGTTCCGGTCTCTCTAGTAGGTGGTTCCGGCGTGTCCGGCACGTGCTTCTGGCACGTCTGAGAGCTGGTTCCGGCATGCCCGGCGGGTGATTCCATAGAGTCCGCCACGTGGTTCTGGCCTAGCTGACAGGTGATTTTGGCGTCCCCGGCAGGTGGTTACAGCGAGTTGAGCAGGAGGTTCCGGCATGCTCGGCAGTTGCATCCGGTGTCTCTGGCACGGGGTTCTGGCACGTCTGACATTTGGTTGCCTCATGTCTGGCAGGTGATTCCGGAGTGTCCGGCAAGAGGTTCTGGTGTAGCCGGCAGGTGATTTTGGCATGTCCGGCAGGTGTTTCTGGCGAGCTGTTCAGGTGGTTCCGGTGTTCTTGGCAGGTGATTCTGGCGTGTCCGGCAGGTGGTTCCGGTCTGTCCGGTAATGGGTTCCGTCATGTGCCGCGCGTGGTTCTGGCACGTCTGAGAGGTGGTTCCCGCATGCCCGGCAGGTGCTCCAGGAGAGTCCTACAAGTGGTTCTGGCCTAGCCCGCAGGTGATTTTGGCGTGTCCGGCAGGTGGTTCCGGCATGCTCGGCAGGTGGTTCAGGCATGTCTGGTAGGTGGTTCCGGTCTGTCCGCGAGGTGGTTCCGGCGTGTCAGGCACGTGGTTCCGGCATGTGTGACAGGTGGTTCTGGCATGTCCGGCAGGTGATTCTGGATTGTCCACCAAGTGGCTCTGGTGTAACCAGCAGGTGATTCCGGAGTGTACGGCAAGTGGTTCTGGCATAGCTGGCTGGTGATTTTGGGGTGTCCAGCAGGTGGCTCCAGCGAGTCGAGCAAGTTGTTCCGGTGTGCTCAGCAGGTGGTTCAGGCAGGTCCGGCAGGTGTTTCTGGTCTGTCCAGTACGTGGTGCCGGCATGTCCGGCACGTGCTTCCAGTATGTTTGAGAGGTGGTTCCTACCTTCCCGGCGGGAGATTCCGGAGCGTCCGCCATGTGATTCTGGCCTACCTGGCAGGGGATTTTGGCGTCTCTGGCTGGTGGTTCCGGCGAGTCGAAGAGGAGGTTCCGGCGTGCTCGGCAGGTGCATCCGGTGTCTCTGGCACGTCATTCTGGCACGTTCGAGAGGTGGTTCCGGCATGCCTGACAGGTGATTCCGGAGTGTCCGACAAGGGGTTCTGGCACGTCTGAGAGGTGGTTCCGGCATACCCTGCAGGTGATTCTGGCTTGTCTGCCGAGTGGTGCTGGCGTAGCCATCAGGTGATTTTGGCGTGTCCAGCAGGTGGCTCCAGCGAGTAGAGCAGGTTGTTCCAGCGTACTCAGCAGGTGGTTCAGGCGGGTCTGGCAGGTGGTTCCGGTCTCTCTAGTAGGTGGTTCCGGCGTGTCCGGCACGTGCTTCTGGCACGTCTGAGAGCTGGTTCCGGCATGCCCGGCGGGTGATTCCATAGAGTCCGCCACGTGGTTCTGGCCTAGCTGACAGGTGATTTTGGCGTCCCCGGCAGGTGGTTACAGCGAGTTGAGCAGGAGGTTCCGGCATGCTCGGCAGTTGCATCCGGTGTCTCTGGCACGGGGTTCTGGCACGTCTGACATTTGGTTGCCTCATGTCTGGCAGGTGATTCCGGAGTGTCCGGCAAGAGGTTCTGGTGTAGCCGGCAGGTGATTTTGGCATGTCCGGCAGGTGTTTCTGGCGAGCTGTTCAGGTGGTTCCGGTGTTCTTGGCAGGTGATTCTGGCGTGTCCGGCAGGTGGTTCCGGTCTGTCCGGTAATGGGTTCCGTCATGTGCCGCGCGTGGTTCTGGCACGTCTGAGAGGTGGTTCCCGCATGCCCGGCAGGTGCTCCAGGAGAGTCCTACAAGTGGTTCTGGCCTAGCCCGCAGGTGATTTTGGCGTGTCCGGCAGGTGGTTCCGGCATGCTCGGCAGGTGGTTCAGGCATGTCTGGTAGGTGGTTCCGGTCTGTCCGCGAGGTGGTTCCGGCGTGTCAGGCACGTGGTTCCGGCATGTGTGACAGGTGGTTCTGGCATGTCCGGCAGGTGATTCTGGATTGTCCACCAAGTGGCTCTGGTGTAACCAGCAGGTGATTCCGGAGTGTACGGCAAGTGGTTCTGGCATAGCTGGCTGGTGATTTTGGGGTGTCCAGCAGGTGGCTCCAGCGAGTCGAGCAAGTTGTTCCGGTGTGCTCAGCAGGTGGTTCAGGCAGGTCCGGCAGGTGTTTCTGGTCTGTCCAGTACGTGGTGCCGGCATGTCCGGCACGTGCTTCCAGTATGTTTGAGAGGTGGTTCCTACCTTCCCGGCGGGAGATTCCGGAGCGTCCGCCATGTGATTCTGGCCTACCTGGCAGGGGATTTTGGCGTCTCTGGCTGGTGGTTCCGGCGAGTCGAAGAGGAGGTTCCGGCGTGCTCGGCAGGTGCATCCGGTGTCTCTGGCACGTCATTCTGGCACGTTCGAGAGGTGGTTCCGGCATGCCTGACAGGTGATTCCGGAGTGTCCGACAAGGGGTTCTGGCACGTCTGAGAGGTGGTTCCGGCATACCCTGCAGGTGATTCTGGCTTGTCTGCCGAGTGGTGCTGGCGTAGCCATCAGGTGATTTTGGCGTGTCCAGCAGGTGGCTCCAGCGAGTAGAGCAGGTTGTTCCAGCGTACTCAGCAGGTGGTTCAGGCGGGTCTGGCAGGTGGTTCCGGTCTCTCTAGTAGGTGGTTCCGGCGTGTCCGGCACGTGCTTCTGGCACGTCTGAGAGCTGGTTCCGGCATGCCCGGCGGGTGATTCCATAGAGTCCGCCACGTGGTTCTGGCCTAGCTGACAGGTGATTTTGGCGTCCCCGGCAGGTGGTTACAGCGAGTTGAGCAGGAGGTTCCGGCATGCTCGGCAGTTGCATCCGGTGTCTCTGGCACGGGGTTCTGGCACGTCTGACATTTGGTTGCCTCATGTCTGGCAGGTGATTCCGGAGTGTCCGGCAAGAGGTTCTGGTGTAGCCGGCAGGTGATTTTGGCATGTCCGGCAGGTGTTTCTGGCGAGCTGTTCAGGTGGTTCCGGTGTTCTTGGCAGGTGATTCTGGCGTGTCCGGCAGGTGGTTCCGGTCTGTCCGGTAATGGGTTCCGTCATGTGCCGCGCGTGGTTCTGGCACGTCTGAGAGGTGGTTCCCGCATGCCCGGCAGGTGCTCCAGGAGAGTCCTACAAGTGGTTCTGGCCTAGCCCGCAGGTGATTTTGGCGTGTCCGGCAGGTGGTTCCGGCATGCTCGGCAGGTGGTTCAGGCATGTCTGGTAGGTGGTTCCGGTCTGTCCGCGAGGTGGTTCCGGCGTGTCAGGCACGTGGTTCCGGCATGTGTGACAGGTGGTTCTGGCATGTCCGGCAGGTGATTCTGGATTGTCCACCAAGTGGCTCTGGTGTAACCAGCAGGTGATTCCGGAGTGTACGGCAAGTGGTTCTGGCATAGCTGGCTGGTGATTTTGGGGTGTCCAGCAGGTGGCTCCAGCGAGTCGAGCAAGTTGTTCCGGTGTGCTCAGCAGGTGGTTCAGGCAGGTCCGGCAGGTGTTTCTGGTCTGTCCAGTACGTGGTGCCGGCATGTCCGGCACGTGCTTCCAGTATGTTTGAGAGGTGGTTCCTACCTTCCCGGCGGGAGATTCCGGAGCGTCCGCCATGTGATTCTGGCCTACCTGGCAGGGGATTTTGGCGTCTCTGGCTGGTGGTTCCGGCGAGTCGAAGAGGAGGTTCCGGCGTGCTCGGCAGGTGCATCCGGTGTCTCTGGCACGTCATTCTGGCACGTTCGAGAGGTGGTTCCGGCATGCCTGACAGGTGATTCCGGAGTGTCCGACAAGGGGTTCTGGCACGTCTGAGAGGTGGTTCCGGCATACCCTGCAGGTGATTCTGGCTTGTCTGCCGAGTGGTGCTGGCGTAGCCATCAGGTGATTTTGGCGTGTCCAGCAGGTGGCTCCAGCGAGTAGAGCAGGTTGTTCCAGCGTACTCAGCAGGTGGTTCAGGCGGGTCTGGCAGGTGGTTCCGGTCTCTCTAGTAGGTGGTTCCGGCGTGTCCGGCACGTGCTTCTGGCACGTCTGAGAGCTGGTTCCGGCATGCCCGGCGGGTGATTCCATAGAGTCCGCCACGTGGTTCTGGCCTAGCTGACAGGTGATTTTGGCGTCCCCGGCAGGTGGTTACAGCGAGTTGAGCAGGAGGTTCCGGCATGCTCGGCAGTTGCATCCGGTGTCTCTGGCACGGGGTTCTGGCACGTCTGACATTTGGTTGCCTCATGTCTGGCAGGTGATTCCGGAGTGTCCGGCAAGAGGTTCTGGTGTAGCCGGCAGGTGATTTTGGCATGTCCGGCAGGTGTTTCTGGCGAGCTGTTCAGGTGGTTCCGGTGTTCTTGGCAGGTGATTCTGGCGTGTCCGGCAGGTGGTTCCGGTCTGTCCGGTAATGGGTTCCGTCATGTGCCGCGCGTGGTTCTGGCACGTCTGAGAGGTGGTTCCCGCATGCCCGGCAGGTGCTCCAGGAGAGTCCTACAAGTGGTTCTGGCCTAGCCCGCAGGTGATTTTGGCGTGTCCGGCAGGTGGTTCCGGCATGCTCGGCAGGTGGTTCAGGCATGTCTGGTAGGTGGTTCCGGTCTGTCCGCGAGGTGGTTCCGGCGTGTCAGGCACGTGGTTCCGGCATGTGTGACAGGTGGTTCTGGCATGTCCGGCAGGTGATTCTGGATTGTCCACCAAGTGGCTCTGGTGTAACCAGCAGGTGATTCCGGAGTGTACGGCAAGTGGTTCTGGCATAGCTGGCTGGTGATTTTGGGGTGTCCAGCAGGTGGCTCCAGCGAGTCGAGCAAGTTGTTCCGGTGTGCTCAGCAGGTGGTTCAGGCAGGTCCGGCAGGTGTTTCTGGTCTGTCCAGTACGTGGTGCCGGCATGTCCGGCACGTGCTTCCAGTATGTTTGAGAGGTGGTTCCTACCTTCCCGGCGGGAGATTCCGGAGCGTCCGCCATGTGATTCTGGCCTACCTGGCAGGGGATTTTGGCGTCTCTGGCTGGTGGTTCCGGCGAGTCGAAGAGGAGGTTCCGGCGTGCTCGGCAGGTGCATCCGGTGTCTCTGGCACGTCATTCTGGCACGTTCGAGAGGTGGTTCCGGCATGCCTGACAGGTGATTCCGGAGTGTCCGACAAGGGGTTCTGGCACGTCTGAGAGGTGGTTCCGGCATACCCTGCAGGTGATTCTGGCTTGTCTGCCGAGTGGTGCTGGCGTAGCCATCAGGTGATTTTGGCGTGTCCAGCAGGTGGCTCCAGCGAGTAGAGCAGGTTGTTCCAGCGTACTCAGCAGGTGGTTCAGGCGGGTCTGGCAGGTGGTTCCGGTCTCTCTAGTAGGTGGTTCCGGCGTGTCCGGCACGTGCTTCTGGCACGTCTGAGAGCTGGTTCCGGCATGCCCGGCGGGTGATTCCATAGAGTCCGCCACGTGGTTCTGGCCTAGCTGACAGGTGATTTTGGCGTCCCCGGCAGGTGGTTACAGCGAGTTGAGCAGGAGGTTCCGGCATGCTCGGCAGTTGCATCCGGTGTCTCTGGCACGGGGTTCTGGCACGTCTGACATTTGGTTGCCTCATGTCTGGCAGGTGATTCCGGAGTGTCCGGCAAGAGGTTCTGGTGTAGCCGGCAGGTGATTTTGGCATGTCCGGCAGGTGTTTCTGGCGAGCTGTTCAGGTGGTTCCGGTGTTCTTGGCAGGTGATTCTGGCGTGTCCGGCAGGTGGTTCCGGTCTGTCCGGTAATGGGTTCCGTCATGTGCCGCGCGTGGTTCTGGCACGTCTGAGAGGTGGTTCCCGCATGCCCGGCAGGTGCTCCAGGAGAGTCCTACAAGTGGTTCTGGCCTAGCCCGCAGGTGATTTTGGCGTGTCCGGCAGGTGGTTCCGGCATGCTCGGCAGGTGGTTCAGGCATGTCTGGTAGGTGGTTCCGGTCTGTCCGCGAGGTGGTTCCGGCGTGTCAGGCACGTGGTTCCGGCATGTGTGACAGGTGGTTCTGGCATGTCCGGCAGGTGATTCTGGATTGTCCACCAAGTGGCTCTGGTGTAACCAGCAGGTGATTCCGGAGTGTACGGCAAGTGGTTCTGGCATAGCTGGCTGGTGATTTTGGGGTGTCCAGCAGGTGGCTCCAGCGAGTCGAGCAAGTTGTTCCGGTGTGCTCAGCAGGTGGTTCAGGCAGGTCCGGCAGGTGTTTCTGGTCTGTCCAGTACGTGGTGCCGGCATGTCCGGCACGTGCTTCCAGTATGTTTGAGAGGTGGTTCCTACCTTCCCGGCGGGAGATTCCGGAGCGTCCGCCATGTGATTCTGGCCTACCTGGCAGGGGATTTTGGCGTCTCTGGCTGGTGGTTCCGGCGAGTCGAAGAGGAGGTTCCGGCGTGCTCGGCAGGTGCATCCGGTGTCTCTGGCACGTCATTCTGGCACGTTCGAGAGGTGGTTCCGGCATGCCTGACAGGTGATTCCGGAGTGTCCGACAAGGGGTTCTGGCACGTCTGAGAGGTGGTTCCGGCATACCCTGCAGGTGATTCTGGCTTGTCTGCCGAGTGGTGCTGGCGTAGCCATCAGGTGATTTTGGCGTGTCCAGCAGGTGGCTCCAGCGAGTAGAGCAGGTTGTTCCAGCGTACTCAGCAGGTGGTTCAGGCGGGTCTGGCAGGTGGTTCCGGTCTCTCTAGTAGGTGGTTCCGGCGTGTCCGGCACGTGCTTCTGGCACGTCTGAGAGCTGGTTCCGGCATGCCCGGCGGGTGATTCCATAGAGTCCGCCACGTGGTTCTGGCCTAGCTGACAGGTGATTTTGGCGTCCCCGGCAGGTGGTTACAGCGAGTTGAGCAGGAGGTTCCGGCATGCTCGGCAGTTGCATCCGGTGTCTCTGGCACGGGGTTCTGGCACGTCTGACATTTGGTTGCCTCATGTCTGGCAGGTGATTCCGGAGTGTCCGGCAAGAGGTTCTGGTGTAGCCGGCAGGTGATTTTGGCATGTCCGGCAGGTGTTTCTGGCGAGCTGTTCAGGTGGTTCCGGTGTTCTTGGCAGGTGATTCTGGCGTGTCCGGCAGGTGGTTCCGGTCTGTCCGGTAATGGGTTCCGTCATGTGCCGCGCGTGGTTCTGGCACGTCTGAGAGGTGGTTCCCGCATGCCCGGCAGGTGCTCCAGGAGAGTCCTACAAGTGGTTCTGGCCTAGCCCGCAGGTGATTTTGGCGTGTCCGGCAGGTGGTTCCGGCATGCTCGGCAGGTGGTTCAGGCATGTCTGGTAGGTGGTTCCGGTCTGTCCGCGAGGTGGTTCCGGCGTGTCAGGCACGTGGTTCCGGCATGTGTGACAGGTGGTTCTGGCATGTCCGGCAGGTGATTCTGGATTGTCCACCAAGTGGCTCTGGTGTAACCAGCAGGTGATTCCGGAGTGTACGGCAAGTGGTTCTGGCATAGCTGGCTGGTGATTTTGGGGTGTCCAGCAGGTGGCTCCAGCGAGTCGAGCAAGTTGTTCCGGTGTGCTCAGCAGGTGGTTCAGGCAGGTCCGGCAGGTGTTTCTGGTCTGTCCAGTACGTGGTGCCGGCATGTCCGGCACGTGCTTCCAGTATGTTTGAGAGGTGGTTCCTACCTTCCCGGCGGGAGATTCCGGAGCGTCCGCCATGTGATTCTGGCCTACCTGGCAGGGGATTTTGGCGTCTCTGGCTGGTGGTTCCGGCGAGTCGAAGAGGAGGTTCCGGCGTGCTCGGCAGGTGCATCCGGTGTCTCTGGCACGTCATTCTGGCACGTTCGAGAGGTGGTTCCGGCATGCCTGACAGGTGATTCCGGAGTGTCCGACAAGGGGTTCTGGCACGTCTGAGAGGTGGTTCCGGCATACCCTGCAGGTGATTCTGGCTTGTCTGCCGAGTGGTGCTGGCGTAGCCATCAGGTGATTTTGGCGTGTCCAGCAGGTGGCTCCAGCGAGTAGAGCAGGTTGTTCCAGCGTACTCAGCAGGTGGTTCAGGCGGGTCTGGCAGGTGGTTCCGGTCTCTCTAGTAGGTGGTTCCGGCGTGTCCGGCACGTGCTTCTGGCACGTCTGAGAGCTGGTTCCGGCATGCCCGGCGGGTGATTCCATAGAGTCCGCCACGTGGTTCTGGCCTAGCTGACAGGTGATTTTGGCGTCCCCGGCAGGTGGTTACAGCGAGTTGAGCAGGAGGTTCCGGCATGCTCGGCAGTTGCATCCGGTGTCTCTGGCACGGGGTTCTGGCACGTCTGACATTTGGTTGCCTCATGTCTGGCAGGTGATTCCGGAGTGTCCGGCAAGAGGTTCTGGTGTAGCCGGCAGGTGATTTTGGCATGTCCGGCAGGTGTTTCTGGCGAGCTGTTCAGGTGGTTCCGGTGTTCTTGGCAGGTGATTCTGGCGTGTCCGGCAGGTGGTTCCGGTCTGTCCGGTAATGGGTTCCGTCATGTGCCGCGCGTGGTTCTGGCACGTCTGAGAGGTGGTTCCCGCATGCCCGGCAGGTGCTCCAGGAGAGTCCTACAAGTGGTTCTGGCCTAGCCCGCAGGTGATTTTGGCGTGTCCGGCAGGTGGTTCCGGCATGCTCGGCAGGTGGTTCAGGCATGTCTGGTAGGTGGTTCCGGTCTGTCCGCGAGGTGGTTCCGGCGTGTCAGGCACGTGGTTCCGGCATGTGTGACAGGTGGTTCTGGCATGTCCGGCAGGTGATTCTGGATTGTCCACCAAGTGGCTCTGGTGTAACCAGCAGGTGATTCCGGAGTGTACGGCAAGTGGTTCTGGCATAGCTGGCTGGTGATTTTGGGGTGTCCAGCAGGTGGCTCCAGCGAGTCGAGCAAGTTGTTCCGGTGTGCTCAGCAGGTGGTTCAGGCAGGTCCGGCAGGTGTTTCTGGTCTGTCCAGTACGTGGTGCCGGCATGTCCGGCACGTGCTTCCAGTATGTTTGAGAGGTGGTTCCTACCTTCCCGGCGGGAGATTCCGGAGCGTCCGCCATGTGATTCTGGCCTACCTGGCAGGGGATTTTGGCGTCTCTGGCTGGTGGTTCCGGCGAGTCGAAGAGGAGGTTCCGGGGTGCTCGGCAGGTGCATCCGGTGTCTCTGGCACGTCATTCTGGCACGTTCGAGAGGTGGTTCCGGCATGCCTGACAGGTGATTCCGGAGTGTCCGACAAGGGGTTCTGGCACGTCTGAGAGGTGGTTCCGGCATACCCTGCAGGTGATTCTGGCTTGTCTGCCGAGTGGTGCTGGCGTAGCCATCAGGTGATTTTGGCGTGTCCAGCAGGTGGCTCCAGCGAGTAGAGCAGGTTGTTCCAGCGTACTCAGCAGGTGGTTCAGGCGGGTCTGGCAGGTGGTTCCGGTCTCTCTAGTAGGTGGTTCCGGCGTGTCCGGCACGTGCTTCTGGCACGTCTGAGAGCTGGTTCCGGCATGCCCGGCGGGTGATTCCATAGAGTCCGCCACGTGGTTCTGGCCTAGCTGACAGGTGATTTTGGCGTCCCCGGCAGGTGGTTACAGCGAGTTGAGCAGGAGGTTCCGGCATGCTCGGCAGTTGCATCCGGTGTCTCTGGCACGGGGTTCTGGCACGTCTGACATTTGGTTGCATCATGTCTGGCAGGTGATTCCGGAGTGTCCGGCAAGAGGTTCTGGTGTAGCCGGCAGGTGATTTTGGCATGTCCGGCAGGTGTTTCTGGCGAGCTGTTCAGGTGGTTCCGGTGTTCTTGGCAGGTGATTCTGGCGTGTCCGGCAGGTGGTTCCGGTCTGTCCGGTAATGGGTTCCGTCATGTGCCGCGCGTGGTTCTGGCACGTCTGAGAGGTGGTTCCCGCATGCCCGGCAGGTGCTCCAGGAGAGTCCTACAAGTGGTTCTGGCCTAGCCCGCAGGTGATTTTGGCGTGTCCGGCAGGTGGTTCCGGCATGCTCGGCAGGTGGTTCAGGCATGTCTGGTAGGTGGTTCCGGTCTGTCCGCGAGGTGGTTCCGGCGTGTCAGGCACGTGGTTCCGGCATGTGTGACAGGTGGTTCTGGCATGTCCGGCAGGTGATTCTGGATTGTCCACCAAGTGGCTCTGGTGTAACCAGCAGGTGATTCCGGAGTGTACGGCAAGTGGTTCTGGCATAGCTGGCTGGTGATTTTGGGGTGTCCAGCAGGTGGCTCCAGCGAGTCGAGCAAGTTGTTCCGGTGTGCTCAGCAGGTGGTTCAGGCAGGTCCGGCAGGTGTTTCTGGTCTGTCCAGTACGTGGTGCCGGCATGTCCGGCACGTGCTTCCAGTATGTTTGAGAGGTGGTTCCTACCTTCCCGGCGGGAGATTCCGGAGCGTCCGCCATGTGATTCTGGCCTACCTGGCAGGGGATTTTGGCGTCTCTGGCTGGTGGTTCCGGCGAGTCGAAGAGGAGGTTCCGGCGTGCTCGGCAGGTGCATCCGGTGTCTCTGGCACGTCATTCTGGCACGTTCGAGAGGTGGTTCCGGCATGCCTGACAGGTGATTCCGGAGTGTCCGACAAGGGGTTCTGGCACGTCTGAGAGGTGGTTCCGGCATACCCTGCAGGTGATTCTGGCTTGTCTGCCGAGTGGTGCTGGCGTAGCCATCAGGTGATTTTGGCGTGTCCAGCAGGTGGCTCCAGCGAGTAGAGCAGGTTGTTCCAGCGTACTCAGCAGGTGGTTCAGGCGGGTCTGGCAGGTGGTTCCGGTCTCTCTAGTAGGTGGTTCCGGCGTGTCCGGCACGTGCTTCTGGCACGTCTGAGAGCTGGTTCCGGCATGCCCGGCGGGTGATTCCATAGAGTCCGCCACGTGGTTCTGGCCTAGCTGACAGGTGATTTTGGCGTCCCCGGCAGGTGGTTACAGCGAGTTGAGCAGGAGGTTCCGGCATGCTCGGCAGTTGCATCCGGTGTCTCTGGCACGGGGTTCTGGCACGTCTGACATTTGGTTGCCTCATGTCTGGCAGGTGATTCCGGAGTGTCCGGCAAGAGGTTCTGGTGTAGCCGGCAGGTGATTTTGGCATGTCCGGCAGGTGTTTCTGGCGAGCTGTTCAGGTGGTTCCGGTGTTCTTGGCAGGTGATTCTGGCGTGTCCGGCAGGTGGTTCCGGTCTGTCCGGTAATGGGTTCCGTCATGTGCCGCGCGTGGTTCTGGCACGTCTGAGAGGTGGTTCCCGCATGCCCGGCAGGTGCTCCAGGAGAGTCCTACAAGTGGTTCTGGCCTAGCCCGCAGGTGATTTTGGCGTGTCCGGCAGGTGGTTCCGGCATGCTCGGCAGGTGGTTCAGGCATGTCTGGTAGGTGGTTCCGGTCTGTCCGCGAGGTGGTTCCGGCGTGTCAGGCACGTGGTTCCGGCATGTGTGACAGGTGGTTCTGGCATGTCCGGCAGGTGATTCTGGATTGTCCACCAAGTGGCTCTGGTGTAACCAGCAGGTGATTCCGGAGTGTACGGCAAGTGGTTCTGGCATAGCTGGCTGGTGATTTTGGGGTGTCCAGCAGGTGGCTCCAGCGAGTCGAGCAAGTTGTTCCGGTGTGCTCAGCAGGTGGTTCAGGCAGGTCCGGCAGGTGTTTCTGGTCTGTCCAGTACGTGGTGCCGGCATGTCCGGCACGTGCTTCCAGTATGTTTGAGAGGTGGTTCCTACCTTCCCGGCGGGAGATTCCGGAGCGTCCGCCATGTGATTCTGGCCTACCTGGCAGGGGATTTTGGCGTCTCTGGCTGGTGGTTCCGGCGAGTCGAAGAGGAGGTTCCGGGGTGCTCGGCAGGTGCATCCGGTGTCTCTGGCACGTCATTCTGGCACGTTCGAGAGGTGGTTCCGGCATGCCTGACAGGTGATTCCGGAGTGTCCGACAAGGGGTTCTGGCACGTCTGAGAGGTGGTTCCGGCATACCCTGCAGGTGATTCTGGCTTGTCTGCCGAGTGGTGCTGGCGTAGCCATCAGGTGATTTTGGCGTGTCCAGCAGGTGGCTCCAGCGAGTAGAGCAGGTTGTTCCAGCGTACTCAGCAGGTGGTTCAGGCGGGTCTGGCAGGTGGTTCCGGTCTCTCTAGTAGGTGGTTCCGGCGTGTCCGGCACGTGCTTCTGGCACGTCTGAGAGCTGGTTCCGGCATGCCCGGCGGGTGATTCCATAGAGTCCGCCACGTGGTTCTGGCCTAGCTGACAGGTGATTTTGGCGTCCCCGGCAGGTGGTTACAGCGAGTTGAGCAGGAGGTTCCGGCATGCTCGGCAGTTGCATCCGGTGTCTCTGGCACGGGGTTCTGGCACGTCTGACATTTGGTTGCCTCATGTCTGGCAGGTGATTCCGGAGTGTCCGGCAAGAGGTTCTGGTGTAGCCGGCAGGTGATTTTGGCATGTCCGGCAGGTGTTTCTGGCGAGCTGTTCAGGTGGTTCCGGTGTTCTTGGCAGGTGATTCTGGCGTGTCCGGCAGGTGGTTCCGGTCTGTCCGGTAATGGGTTCCGTCATGTGCCGCGCGTGGTTCTGGCACGTCTGAGAGGTGGTTCCCGCATGCCCGGCAGGTGCTCCAGGAGAGTCCTACAAGTGGTTCTGGCCTAGCCCGCAGGTGATTTTGGCGTGTCCGGCAGGTGGTTCCGGCATGCTCGGCAGGTGGTTCAGGCATGTCTGGTAGGTGGTTCCGGTCTGTCCGCGAGGTGGTTCCGGCGTGTCAGGCACGTGGTTCCGGCATGTGTGACAGGTGGTTCTGGCATGTCCGGCAGGTGATTCTGGATTGTCCACCAAGTGGCTCTGGTGTAACCAGCAGGTGATTCCGGAGTGTACGGCAAGTGGTTCTGGCATAGCTGGCTGGTGATTTTGGGGTGTCCAGCAGGTGGCTCCAGCGAGTCGAGCAAGTTGTTCCGGTGTGCTCAGCAGGTGGTTCAGGCAGGTCCGGCAGGTGTTTCTGGTCTGTCCAGTACGTGGTGCCGGCATGTCCGGCACGTGCTTCCAGTATGTTTGAGAGGTGGTTCCTACCTTCCCGGCGGGAGATTCCGGAGCGTCCGCCATGTGATTCTGGCCTACCTGGCAGGGGATTTTGGCGTCTCTGGCTGGTGGTTCCGGCGAGTCGAAGAGGAGGTTCCGGCGTGCTCGGCAGGTGCATCCGGTGTCTCTGGCACGTCATTCTGGCACGTTCGAGAGGTGGTTCCGGCATGCCTGACAGGTGATTCCGGAGTGTCCGACAAGGGGTTCTGGCACGTCTGAGAGGTGGTTCCGGCATACCCTGCAGGTGATTCTGGCTTGTCTGCCGAGTGGTGCTGGCGTAGCCATCAGGTGATTTTGGCGTGTCCAGCAGGTGGCTCCAGCGAGTAGAGCAGGTTGTTCCAGCGTACTCAGCAGGTGGTTCAGGCGGGTCTGGCAGGTGGTTCCGGTCTCTCTAGTAGGTGGTTCCGGCGTGTCCGGCACGTGCTTCTGGCACGTCTGAGAGCTGGTTCCGGCATGCCCGGCGGGTGATTCCATAGAGTCCGCCACGTGGTTCTGGCCTAGCTGACAGGTGATTTTGGCGTCCCCGGCAGGTGGTTACAGCGAGTTGAGCAGGAGGTTCCGGCATGCTCGGCAGTTGCATCCGGTGTCTCTGGCACGGGGTTCTGGCACGTCTGACATTTGGTTGCATCATGTCTGGCAGGTGATTCCGGAGTGTCCGGCAAGAGGTTCTGGTGTAGCCGGCAGGTGATTTTGGCATGTCCGGCAGGTGTTTCTGGCGAGCTGTTCAGGTGGTTCCGGTGTTCTTGGCAGGTGATTCTGGCGTGTCCGGCAGGTGGTTCCGGTCTGTCCGGTAATGGGTTCCGTCATGTGCCGCGCGTGGTTCTGGCACGTCTGAGAGGTGGTTCCCGCATGCCCGGCAGGTGCTCCAGGAGAGTCCTACAAGTGGTTCTGGCCTAGCCCGCAGGTGATTTTGGCGTGTCCGGCAGGTGGTTCCGGCATGCTCGGCAGGTGGTTCAGGCATGTCTGGTAGGTGGTTCCGGTCTGTCCGCGAGGTGGTTCCGGCGTGTCAGGCACGTGGTTCCGGCATGTGTGACAGGTGGTTCTGGCATGTCCGGCAGGTGATTCTGGATTGTCCACCAAGTGGCTCTGGTGTAACCAGCAGGTGATTCCGGAGTGTACGGCAAGTGGTTCTGGCATAGCTGGCTGGTGATTTTGGGGTGTCCAGCAGGTGGCTCCAGCGAGTCGAGCAAGTTGTTCCGGTGTGCTCAGCAGGTGGTTCAGGCAGGTCCGGCAGGTGTTTCTGGTCTGTCCAGTACGTGGTGCCGGCATGTCCGGCACGTGCTTCCAGTATGTTTGAGAGGTGGTTCCTACCTTCCCGGCGGGAGATTCCGGAGCGTCCGCCATGTGATTCTGGCCTACCTGGCAGGGGATTTTGGCGTCTCTGGCTGGTGGTTCCGGCGAGTCGAAGAGGAGGTTCCGGCGTGCTCGGCAGGTGCATCCGGTGTCTCTGGCACGTCATTCTGGCACGTTCGAGAGGTGGTTCCGGCATGCCTGACAGGTGATTCCGGAGTGTCCGACAAGGGGTTCTGGCACGTCTGAGAGGTGGTTCCGGCATACCCTGCAGGTGATTCTGGCTTGTCTGCCGAGTGGTGCTGGCGTAGCCATCAGGTGATTTTGGCGTGTCCAGCAGGTGGCTCCAGCGAGTAGAGCAGGTTGTTCCAGCGTACTCAGCAGGTGGTTCAGGCGGGTCTGGCAGGTGGTTCCGGTCTCTCTAGTAGGTGGTTCCGGCGTGTCCGGCACGTGCTTCTGGCACGTCTGAGAGCTGGTTCCGGCATGCCCGGCGGGTGATTCCATAGAGTCCGCCACGTGGTTCTGGCCTAGCTGACAGGTGATTTTGGCGTCCCCGGCAGGTGGTTACAGCGAGTTGAGCAGGAGGTTCCGGCATGCTCGGCAGTTGCATCCGGTGTCTCTGGCACGGGGTTCTGGCACGTCTGACATTTGGTTGCCTCATGTCTGGCAGGTGATTCCGGAGTGTCCGGCAAGAGGTTCTGGTGTAGCCGGCAGGTGATTTTGGCATGTCCGGCAGGTGTTTCTGGCGAGCTGTTCAGGTGGTTCCGGTGTTCTTGGCAGGTGATTCTGGCGTGTCCGGCAGGTGGTTCCGGTCTGTCCGGTAATGGGTTCCGTCATGTGCCGCGCGTGGTTCTGGCACGTCTGAGAGGTGGTTCCCGCATGCCCGGCAGGTGCTCCAGGAGAGTCCTACAAGTGGTTCTGGCCTAGCCCGCAGGTGATTTTGGCGTGTCCGGCAGGTGGTTCCGGCATGCTCGGCAGGTGGTTCAGGCATGTCTGGTAGGTGGTTCCGGTCTGTCCGCGAGGTGGTTCCGGCGTGTCAGGCACGTGGTTCCGGCATGTGTGACAGGTGGTTCTGGCATGTCCGGCAGGTGATTCTGGATTGTCCACCAAGTGGCTCTGGTGTAACCAGCAGGTGATTCCGGAGTGTACGGCAAGTGGTTCTGGCATAGCTGGCTGGTGATTTTGGGGTGTCCAGCAGGTGGCTCCAGCGAGTCGAGCAAGTTGTTCCGGTGTGCTCAGCAGGTGGTTCAGGCAGGTCCGGCAGGTGTTTCTGGTCTGTCCAGTACGTGGTGCCGGCATGTCCGGCACGTGCTTCCAGTATGTTTGAGAGGTGGTTCCTACCTTCCCGGCGGGAGATTCCGGAGCGTCCGCCATGTGATTCTGGCCTACCTGGCAGGGGATTTTGGCGTCTCTGGCTGGTGGTTCCGGCGAGTCGAAGAGGAGGTTCCGGCGTGCTCGGCAGGTGCATCCGGTGTCTCTGGCACGTCATTCTGGCACGTTCGAGAGGTGGTTCCGGCATGCCTGACAGGTGATTCCGGAGTGTCCGACAAGGGGTTCTGGCACGTCTGAGAGGTGGTTCCGGCATACCCTGCAGGTGATTCTGGCTTGTCTGCCGAGTGGTGCTGGCGTAGCCATCAGGTGATTTTGGCGTGTCCAGCAGGTGGCTCCAGCGAGTAGAGCAGGTTGTTCCAGCGTACTCAGCAGGTGGTTCAGGCGGGTCTGGCAGGTGGTTCCGGTCTCTCTAGTAGGTGGTTCCGGCGTGTCCGGCACGTGCTTCTGGCACGTCTGAGAGCTGGTTCCGGCATGCCCGGCGGGTGATTCCATAGAGTCCGCCACGTGGTTCTGGCCTAGCTGACAGGTGATTTTGGCGTCCCCGGCAGGTGGTTACAGCGAGTTGAGCAGGAGGTTCCGGCATGCTCGGCAGTTGCATCCGGTGTCTCTGGCACGGGGTTCTGGCACGTCTGACATTTGGTTGCCTCATGTCTGGCAGGTGATTCCGGAGTGTCCGGCAAGAGGTTCTGGTGTAGCCGGCAGGTGATTTTGGCATGTCCGGCAGGTGTTTCTGGCGAGCTGTTCAGGTGGTTCCGGTGTTCTTGGCAGGTGATTCTGGCGTGTCCGGCAGGTGGTTCCGGTCTGTCCGGTAATGGGTTCCGTCATGTGCCGCGCGTGGTTCTGGCACGTCTGAGAGGTGGTTCCCGCATGCCCGGCAGGTGCTCCAGGAGAGTCCTACAAGTGGTTCTGGCCTAGCCCGCAGGTGATTTTGGCGTGTCCGGCAGGTGGTTCCGGCATGCTCGGCAGGTGGTTCAGGCATGTCTGGTAGGTGGTTCCGGTCTGTCCGCGAGGTGGTTCCGGCGTGTCAGGCACGTGGTTCCGGCATGTGTGACAGGTGGTTCTGGCATGTCCGGCAGGTGATTCTGGATTGTCCACCAAGTGGCTCTGGTGTAACCAGCAGGTGATTCCGGAGTGTACGGCAAGTGGTTCTGGCATAGCTGGCTGGTGATTTTGGGGTGTCCAGCAGGTGGCTCCAGCGAGTCGAGCAAGTTGTTCCGGTGTGCTCAGCAGGTGGTTCAGGCAGGTCCGGCAGGTGTTTCTGGTCTGTCCAGTACGTGGTGCCGGCATGTCCGGCACGTGCTTCCAGTATGTTTGAGAGGTGGTTCCTACCTTCCCGGCGGGAGATTCCGGAGCGTCCGCCATGTGATTCTGGCCTACCTGGCAGGGGATTTTGGCGTCTCTGGCTGGTGGTTCCGGCGAGTCGAAGAGGAGGTTCCGGCGTGCTCGGCAGGTGCATCCGGTGTCTCTGGCACGTCATTCTGGCACGTTCGAGAGGTGGTTCCGGCATGCCTGACAGGTGATTCCGGAGTGTCCGACAAGGGGTTCTGGCACGTCTGAGAGGTGGTTCCGGCATACCCTGCAGGTGATTCTGGCTTGTCTGCCGAGTGGTGCTGGCGTAGCCATCAGGTGATTTTGGCGTGTCCAGCAGGTGGCTCCAGCGAGTAGAGCAGGTTGTTCCAGCGTACTCAGCAGGTGGTTCAGGCGGGTCTGGCAGGTGGTTCCGGTCTCTCTAGTAGGTGGTTCCGGCGTGTCCGGCACGTGCTTCTGGCACGTCTGAGAGCTGGTTCCGGCATGCCCGGCGGGTGATTCCATAGAGTCCGCCACGTGGTTCTGGCCTAGCTGACAGGTGATTTTGGCGTCCCCGGCAGGTGGTTACAGCGAGTTGAGCAGGAGGTTCCGGCATGCTCGGCAGTTGCATCCGGTGTCTCTGGCACGGGGTTCTGGCACGTCTGACATTTGGTTGCCTCATGTCTGGCAGGTGATTCCGGAGTGTCCGGCAAGAGGTTCTGGTGTAGCCGGCAGGTGATTTTGGCATGTCCGGCAGGTGTTTCTGGCGAGCTGTTCAGGTGGTTCCGGTGTTCTTGGCAGGTGATTCTGGCGTGTCCGGCAGGTGGTTCCGGTCTGTCCGGTAATGGGTTCCGTCATGTGCCGCGCGTGGTTCTGGCACGTCTGAGAGGTGGTTCCCGCATGCCCGGCAGGTGCTCCAGGAGAGTCCTACAAGTGGTTCTGGCCTAGCCCGCAGGTGATTTTGGCGTGTCCGGCAGGTGGTTCCGGCATGCTCGGCAGGTGGTTCAGGCATGTCTGGTAGGTGGTTCCGGTCTGTCCGCGAGGTGGTTCCGGCGTGTCAGGCACGTGGTTCCGGCATGTGTGACAGGTGGTTCTGGCATGTCCGGCAGGTGATTCTGGATTGTCCACCAAGTGGCTCTGGTGTAACCAGCAGGTGATTCCGGAGTGTACGGCAAGTGGTTCTGGCATAGCTGGCTGGTGATTTTGGGGTGTCCAGCAGGTGGCTCCAGCGAGTCGAGCAAGTTGTTCCGGTGTGCTCAGCAGGTGGTTCAGGCAGGTCCGGCAGGTGTTTCTGGTCTGTCCAGTACGTGGTGCCGGCATGTCCGGCACGTGCTTCCAGTATGTTTGAGAGGTGGTTCCTACCTTCCCGGCGGGAGATTCCGGAGCGTCCGCCATGTGATTCTGGCCTACCTGGCAGGGGATTTTGGCGTCTCTGGCTGGTGGTTCCGGCGAGTCGAAGAGGAGGTTCCGGCGTGCTCGGCAGGTGCATCCGGTGTCTCTGGCACGTCATTCTGGCACGTTCGAGAGGTGGTTCCGGCATGCCTGACAGGTGATTCCGGAGTGTCCGACAAGGGGTTCTGGCACGTCTGAGAGGTGGTTCCGGCATACCCTGCAGGTGATTCTGGCTTGTCTGCCGAGTGGTGCTGGCGTAGCCATCAGGTGATTTTGGCGTGTCCAGCAGGTGGCTCCAGCGAGTAGAGCAGGTTGTTCCAGCGTACTCAGCAGGTGGTTCAGGCGGGTCTGGCAGGTGGTTCCGGTCTCTCTAGTAGGTGGTTCCGGCGTGTCCGGCACGTGCTTCTGGCACGTCTGAGAGCTGGTTCCGGCATGCCCGGCGGGTGATTCCATAGAGTCCGCCACGTGGTTCTGGCCTAGCTGACAGGTGATTTTGGCGTCCCCGGCAGGTGGTTACAGCGAGTTGAGCAGGAGGTTCCGGCATGCTCGGCAGTTGCATCCGGTGTCTCTGGCACGGGGTTCTGGCACGTCTGACATTTGGTTGCCTCATGTCTGGCAGGTGATTCCGGAGTGTCCGGCAAGAGGTTCTGGTGTAGCCGGCAGGTGATTTTGGCATGTCCGGCAGGTGTTTCTGGCGAGCTGTTCAGGTGGTTCCGGTGTTCTTGGCAGGTGATTCTGGCGTGTCCGGCAGGTGGTTCCGGTCTGTCCGGTAATGGGTTCCGTCATGTGCCGCGCGTGGTTCTGGCACGTCTGAGAGGTGGTTCCCGCATGCCCGGCAGGTGCTCCAGGAGAGTCCTACAAGTGGTTCTGGCCTAGCCCGCAGGTGATTTTGGCGTGTCCGGCAGGTGGTTCCGGCATGCTCGGCAGGTGGTTCAGGCATGTCTGGTAGGTGGTTCCGGTCTGTCCGCGAGGTGGTTCCGGCGTGTCAGGCACGTGGTTCCGGCATGTGTGACAGGTGGTTCTGGCATGTCCGGCAGGTGATTCTGGATTGTCCACCAAGTGGCTCTGGTGTAACCAGCAGGTGATTCCGGAGTGTACGGCAAGTGGTTCTGGCATAGCTGGCTGGTGATTTTGGGGTGTCCAGCAGGTGGCTCCAGCGAGTCGAGCAAGTTGTTCCGGTGTGCTCAGCAGGTGGTTCAGGCAGGTCCGGCAGGTGTTTCTGGTCTGTCCAGTACGTGGTGCCGGCATGTCCGGCACGTGCTTCCAGTATGTTTGAGAGGTGGTTCCTACCTTCCCGGCGGGAGATTCCGGAGCGTCCGCCATGTGATTCTGGCCTACCTGGCAGGGGATTTTGGCGTCTCTGGCTGGTGGTTCCGGCGAGTCGAAGAGGAGGTTCCGGCGTGCTCGGCAGGTGCATCCGGTGTCTCTGGCACGTCATTCTGGCACGTTCGAGAGGTGGTTCCGGCATGCCTGACAGGTGATTCCGGAGTGTCCGACAAGGGGTTCTGGCACGTCTGAGAGGTGGTTCCGGCATACCCTGCAGGTGATTCTGGCTTGTCTGCCGAGTGGTGCTGGCGTAGCCATCAGGTGATTTTGGCGTGTCCAGCAGGTGGCTCCAGCGAGTAGAGCAGGTTGTTCCAGCGTACTCAGCAGGTGGTTCAGGCGGGTCTGGCAGGTGGTTCCGGTCTCTCTAGTAGGTGGTTCCGGCGTGTCCGGCACGTGCTTCTGGCACGTCTGAGAGCTGGTTCCGGCATGCCCGGCGGGTGATTCCATAGAGTCCGCCACGTGGTTCTGGCCTAGCTGACAGGTGATTTTGGCGTCCCCGGCAGGTGGTTACAGCGAGTTGAGCAGGAGGTTCCGGCATGCTCGGCAGTTGCATCCGGTGTCTCTGGCACGGGGTTCTGGCACGTCTGACATTTGGTTGCCTCATGTCTGGCAGGTGATTCCGGAGTGTCCGGCAAGAGGTTCTGGTGTAGCCGGCAGGTGATTTTGGCATGTCCGGCAGGTGTTTCTGGCGAGCTGTTCAGGTGGTTCCGGTGTTCTTGGCAGGTGATTCTGGCGTGTCCGGCAGGTGGTTCCGGTCTGTCCGGTAATGGGTTCCGTCATGTGCCGCGCGTGGTTCTGGCACGTCTGAGAGGTGGTTCCCGCATGCCCGGCAGGTGCTCCAGGAGAGTCCTACAAGTGGTTCTGGCCTAGCCCGCAGGTGATTTTGGCGTGTCCGGCAGGTGGTTCCGGCATGCTCGGCAGGTGGTTCAGGCATGTCTGGTAGGTGGTTCCGGTCTGTCCGCGAGGTGGTTCCGGCGTGTCAGGCACGTGGTTCCGGCATGTGTGACAGGTGGTTCTGGCATGTCCGGCAGGTGATTCTGGATTGTCCACCAAGTGGCTCTGGTGTAACCAGCAGGTGATTCCGGAGTGTACGGCAAGTGGTTCTGGCATAGCTGGCTGGTGATTTTGGGGTGTCCAGCAGGTGGCTCCAGCGAGTCGAGCAAGTTGTTCCGGTGTGCTCAGCAGGTGGTTCAGGCAGGTCCGGCAGGTGTTTCTGGTCTGTCCAGTACGTGGTGCCGGCATGTCCGGCACGTGCTTCCAGTATGTTTGAGAGGTGGTTCCTACCTTCCCGGCGGGAGATTCCGGAGCGTCCGCCATGTGATTCTGGCCTACCTGGCAGGGGATTTTGGCGTCTCTGGCTGGTGGTTCCGGCGAGTCGAAGAGGAGGTTCCGGCGTGCTCGGCAGGTGCATCCGGTGTCTCTGGCACGTCATTCTGGCACGTTCGAGAGGTGGTTCCGGCATGCCTGACAGGTGATTCCGGAGTGTCCGACAAGGGGTTCTGGCACGTCTGAGAGGTGGTTCCGGCATACCCTGCAGGTGATTCTGGCTTGTCTGCCGAGTGGTGCTGGCGTAGCCATCAGGTGATTTTGGCGTGTCCAGCAGGTGGCTCCAGCGAGTAGAGCAGGTTGTTCCAGCGTACTCAGCAGGTGGTTCAGGCGGGTCTGGCAGGTGGTTCCGGTCTCTCTAGTAGGTGGTTCCGGCGTGTCCGGCACGTGCTTCTGGCACGTCTGAGAGCTGGTTCCGGCATGCCCGGCGGGTGATTCCATAGAGTCCGCCACGTGGTTCTGGCCTAGCTGACAGGTGATTTTGGCGTCCCCGGCAGGTGGTTACAGCGAGTTGAGCAGGAGGTTCCGGCATGCTCGGCAGTTGCATCCGGTGTCTCTGGCACGGGGTTCTGGCACGTCTGACATTTGGTTGCCTCATGTCTGGCAGGTGATTCCGGAGTGTCCGGCAAGAGGTTCTGGTGTAGCCGGCAGGTGATTTTGGCATGTCCGGCAGGTGTTTCTGGCGAGCTGTTCAGGTGGTTCCGGTGTTCTTGGCAGGTGATTCTGGCGTGTCCGGCAGGTGGTTCCGGTCTGTCCGGTAATGGGTTCCGTCATGTGCCGCGCGTGGTTCTGGCACGTCTGAGAGGTGGTTCCCGCATGCCCGGCAGGTGCTCCAGGAGAGTCCTACAAGTGGTTCTGGCCTAGCCCGCAGGTGATTTTGGCGTGTCCGGCAGGTGGTTCCGGCATGCTCGGCAGCTGGTTCAGGCATGTCTGGTAGGTGGTTCCGGTCTGTCCGCGAGGTGGTTCCGGCGTGTCAGGCACGTGGTTCCGGCATGTGTGACAGGTGGTTCTGGCATGTCCGGCAGGTGATTCTGGATTGTCCACCAAGTGGCTCTGGTGTAACCAGCAGGTGATTCCGGAGTGTACGGCAAGTGGTTCTGGCATAGCTGGCTGGTGATTTTGGGGTGTCCAGCAGGTGGCTCCAGCGAGTCGAGCAAGTTGTTCCGGTGTGCTCAGCAGGTGGTTCAGGCAGGTCCGGCAGGTGTTTCTGGTCTGTCCAGTACGTGGTGCCGGCATGTCCGGCACGTGCTTCCAGTATGTTTGAGAGGTGGTTCCTACCTTCCCGGCGGGAGATTCCGGAGCGTCCGCCATGTGATTCTGGCCTACCTGGCAGGGGATTTTGGCGTCTCTGGCTGGTGGTTCCGGCGAGTCGAAGAGGAGGTTCCGGCGTGCTCGGCAGGTGCATCCGGTGTCTCTGGCACGTCATTCTGGCACGTTCGAGAGGTGGTTCCGGCATGCCTGACAGGTGATTCCGGAGTGTCCGACAAGGGGTTCTGGCACGTCTGAGAGGTGGTTCCGGCATACCCTGCAGGTGATTCTGGCTTGTCTGCCGAGTGGTGCTGGCGTAGCCATCAGGTGATTTTGGCGTGTCCAGCAGGTGGCTCCAGCGAGTAGAGCAGGTTGTTCCAGCGTACTCAGCAGGTGGTTCAGGCGGGTCTGGCAGGTGGTTCCGGTCTCTCTAGTAGGTGGTTCCGGCGTGTCCGGCACGTGCTTCTGGCACGTCTGAGAGCTGGTTCCGGCATGCCCGGCGGGTGATTCCATAGAGTCCGCCACGTGGTTCTGGCCTAGCTGACAGGTGATTTTGGCGTCCCCGGCAGGTGGTTACAGCGAGTTGAGCAGGAGGTTCCGGCATGCTCGGCAGTTGCATCCGGTGTCTCTGGCACGGGGTTCTGGCACGTCTGACATTTGGTTGCCTCATGTCTGGCAGGTGATTCCGGAGTGTCCGGCAAGAGGTTCTGGTGTAGCCGGCAGGTGATTTTGGCATGTCCGGCAGGTGTTTCTGGCGAGCTGTTCAGGTGGTTCCGGTGTTCTTGGCAGGTGATTCTGGCGTGTCCGGCAGGTGGTTCCGGTCTGTCCGGTAATGGGTTCCGTCATGTGCCGCGCGTGGTTCTGGCACGTCTGAGAGGTGGTTCCCGCATGCCCGGCAGGTGCTCCAGGAGAGTCCTACAAGTGGTTCTGGCCTAGCCCGCAGGTGATTTTGGCGTGTCCGGCAGGTGGTTCCGGCATGCTCGGCAGGTGGTTCAGGCATGTCTGGTAGGTGGTTCCGGTCTGTCCGCGAGGTGGTTCCGGCGTGTCAGGCACGTGGTTCCGGCATGTGTGACAGGTGGTTCTGGCATGTCCGGCAGGTGATTCTGGATTGTCCACCAAGTGGCTCTGGTGTAACCAGCAGGTGATTCCGGAGTGTACGGCAAGTGGTTCTGGCATAGCTGGCTGGTGATTTTGGGGTGTCCAGCAGGTGGCTCCAGCGAGTCGAGCAAGTTGTTCCGGTGTGCTCAGCAGGTGGTTCAGGCAGGTCCGGCAGGTGTTTCTGGTCTGTCCAGTACGTGGTGCCGGCATGTCCGGCACGTGCTTCCAGTATGTTTGAGAGGTGGTTCCTACCTTCCCGGCGGGAGATTCCGGAGCGTCCGCCATGTGATTCTGGCCTACCTGGCAGGGGATTTTGGCGTCTCTGGCTGGTGGTTCCGGCGAGTCGAAGAGGAGGTTCCGGCGTGCTCGGCAGGTGCATCCGGTGTCTCTGGCACGTCATTCTGGCACGTTCGAGAGGTGGTTCCGGCATGCCTGACAGGTGATTCCGGAGTGTCCGACAAGGGGTTCTGGCACGTCTGAGAGGTGGTTCCGGCATACCCTGCAGGTGATTCTGGCTTGTCTGCCGAGTGGTGCTGGCGTAGCCATCAGGTGATTTTGGCGTGTCCAGCAGGTGGCTCCAGCGAGTAGAGCAGGTTGTTCCAGCGTACTCAGCAGGTGGTTCAGGCGGGTCTGGCAGGTGGTTCCGGTCTCTCTAGTAGGTGGTTCCGGCGTGTCCGGCACGTGCTTCTGGCACGTCTGAGAGCTGGTTCCGGCATGCCCGGCGGGTGATTCCATAGAGTCCGCCACGTGGTTCTGGCCTAGCTGACAGGTGATTTTGGCGTCCCCGGCAGGTGGTTACAGCGAGTTGAGCAGGAGGTTCCGGCATGCTCGGCAGTTGCATCCGGTGTCTCTGGCACGGGGTTCTGGCACGTCTGACATTTGGTTGCCTCATGTCTGGCAGGTGATTCCGGAGTGTCCGGCAAGAGGTTCTGGTGTAGCCGGCAGGTGATTTTGGCATGTCCGGCAGGTGTTTCTGGCGAGCTGTTCAGGTGGTTCCGGTGTTCTTGGCAGGTGATTCTGGCGTGTCCGGCAGGTGGTTCCGGTCTGTCCGGTAATGGGTTCCGTCATGTGCCGCGCGTGGTTCTGGCACGTCTGAGAGGTGGTTCCCGCATGCCCGGCAGGTGCTCCAGGAGAGTCCTACAAGTGGTTCTGGCCTAGCCCGCAGGTGATTTTGGCGTGTCCGGCAGGTGGTTCCGGCATGCTCGGCAGGTGGTTCAGGCATGTCTGGTAGGTGGTTCCGGTCTGTCCGCGAGGTGGTTCCGGCGTGTCAGGCACGTGGTTCCGGCATGTGTGACAGGTGGTTCTGGCATGTCCGGCAGGTGATTCTGGATTGTCCACCAAGTGGCTCTGGTGTAACCAGGAGGTGATTCCGGAGTGTACGGCAAGTGGTTCTGGCATAGCTGGCTGGTGATTTTGGGGTGTCCAGCAGGTGGCTCCAGCGAGTCGAGCAAGTTGTTCCGGTGTGCTCAGCAGGTGGTTCAGGCAGGTCCGGCAGGTGTTTCTGGTCTGTCCAGTACGTGGTGCCGGCATGTCCGGCACGTGCTTCCAGTATGTTTGAGAGGTGGTTCCTACCTTCCCGGCGGGAGATTCCGGAGCGTCCGCCATGTGATTCTGGCCTACCTGGCAGGGGATTTTGGCGTCTCTGGCTGGTGGTTCCGGCGAGTCGAAGAGGAGGTTCCGGCGTGCTCGGCAGGTGCATCCGGTGTCTCTGGCACGTCATTCTGGCACGTTCGAGAGGTGGTTCCGGCATGCCTGACAGGTGATTCCGGAGTGTCCGACAAGGGGTTCTGGCACGTCTGAGAGGTGGTTCCGGCATACCCTGCAGGTGATTCTGGCTTGTCTGCCGAGTGGTGCTGGCGTAGCCATCAGGTGATTTTGGCGTGTCCAGCAGGTGGCTCCAGCGAGTAGAGCAGGTTGTTCCAGCGTACTCAGCAGGTGGTTCAGGCGGGTCTGGCAGGTGGTTCCGGTCTCTCTAGTAGGTGGTTCCGGCGTGTCCGGCACGTGCTTCTGGCACGTCTGAGAGCTGGTTCCGGCATGCCCGGCGGGTGATTCCATAGAGTCCGCCACGTGGTTCTGGCCTAGCTGACAGGTGATTTTGGCGTCCCCGGCAGGTGGTTACAGCGAGTTGAGCAGGAGGTTCCGGCATGCTCGGCAGTTGCATCCGGTGTCTCTGGCACGGGGTTCTGGCACGTCTGACATTTGGTTGCCTCATGTCTGGCAGGTGATTCCGGAGTGTCCGGCAAGAGGTTCTGGTGTAGCCGGCAGGTGATTTTGGCATGTCCGGCAGGTGTTTCTGGCGAGCTGTTCAGGTGGTTCCGGTGTTCTTGGCAGGTGATTCTGGCGTGTCCGGCAGGTGGTTCCGGTCTGTCCGGTAATGGGTTCCGTCATGTGCCGCGCGTGGTTCTGGCACGTCTGAGAGGTGGTTCCCGCATGCCCGGCAGGTGCTCCAGGAGAGTCCTACAAGTGGTTCTGGCCTAGCCCGCAGGTGATTTTGGCGTGTCCGGCAGGTGGTTCCGGCATGCTCGGCAGGTGGTTCAGGCATGTCTGGTAGGTGGTTCCGGTCTGTCCGCGAGGTGGTTCCGGCGTGTCAGGCACGTGGTTCCGGCATGTGTGACAGGTGGTTCTGGCATGTCCGGCAGGTGATTCTGGATTGTCCACCAAGTGGCTCTGGTGTAACCAGCAGGTGATTCCGGAGTGTACGGCAAGTGGTTCTGGCATAGCTGGCTGGTGATTTTGGGGTGTCCAGCAGGTGGCTCCAGCGAGTCGAGCAAGTTGTTCCGGTGTGCTCAGCAGGTGGTTCAGGCAGGTCCGGCAGGTGTTTCTGGTCTGTCCAGTACGTGGTGCCGGCATGTCCGGCACGTGCTTCCAGTATGTTTGAGAGGTGGTTCCTACCTTCCCGGCGGGAGATTCCGGAGCGTCCGCCATGTGATTCTGGCCTACCTGGCAGGGGATTTTGGCGTCTCTGGCTGGTGGTTCCGGCGAGTCGAAGAGGAGGTTCCGGCGTGCTCGGCAGGTGCATCCGGTGTCTCTGGCACGTCATTCTGGCACGTTCGAGAGGTGGTTCCGGCATGCCTGACAGGTGATTCCGGAGTGTCCGACAAGGGGTTCTGGCACGTCTGAGAGGTGGTTCCGGCATACCCTGCAGGTGATTCTGGCTTGTCTGCCGAGTGGTGCTGGCGTAGCCATCAGGTGATTTTGGCGTGTCCAGCAGGTGGCTCCAGCGAGTAGAGCAGGTTGTTCCAGCGTACTCAGCAGGTGGTTCAGGCGGGTCTGGCAGGTGGTTCCGGTCTCTCTAGTAGGTGGTTCCGGCGTGTCCGGCACGTGCTTCTGGCACGTCTGAGAGCTGGTTCCGGCATGCCCGGCGGGTGATTCCATAGAGTCCGCCACGTGGTTCTGGCCTAGCTGACAGGTGATTTTGGCGTCCCCGGCAGGTGGTTACAGCGAGTTGAGCAGGAGGTTCCGGCATGCTCGGCAGTTGCATCCGGTGTCTCTGGCACGGGGTTCTGGCACGTCTGACATTTGGTTGCCTCATGTCTGGCAGGTGATTCCGGAGTGTCCGGCAAGAGGTTCTGGTGTAGCCGGCAGGTGATTTTGGCATGTCCGGCAGGTGTTTCTGGCGAGCTGTTCAGGTGGTTCCGGTGTTCTTGGCAGGTGATTCTGGCGTGTCCGGCAGGTGGTTCCGGTCTGTCCGGTAATGGGTTCCGTCATGTGCCGCGCGTGGTTCTGGCACGTCTGAGAGGTGGTTCCCGCATGCCCGGCAGGTGCTCCAGGAGAGTCCTACAAGTGGTTCTGGCCTAGCCCGCAGGTGATTTTGGCGTGTCCGGCAGGTGGTTCCGGCATGCTCGGCAGGTGGTTCAGGCATGTCTGGTAGGTGGTTCCGGTCTGTCCGCGAGGTGGTTCCGGCGTGTCAGGCACGTGGTTCCGGCATGTGTGACAGGTGGTTCTGGCATGTCCGGCAGGTGATTCTGGATTGTCCACCAAGTGGCTCTGGTGTAACCAGCAGGTGATTCCGGAGTGTACGGCAAGTGGTTCTGGCATAGCTGGCTGGTGATTTTGGGGTGTCCAGCAGGTGGCTCCAGCGAGTCGAGCAAGTTGTTCCGGTGTGCTCAGCAGGTGGTTCAGGCAGGTCCGGCAGGTGTTTCTGGTCTGTCCAGTACGTGGTGCCGGCATGTCCGGCACGTGCTTCCAGTATGTTTGAGAGGTGGTTCCTACCTTCCCGGCGGGAGATTCCGGAGCGTCCGCCATGTGATTCTGGCCTACCTGGCAGGGGATTTTGGCGTCTCTGGCTGGTGGTTCCGGCGAGTCGAAGAGGAGGTTCCGGCGTGCTCGGCAGGTGCATCCGGTGTCTCTGGCACGTCATTCTGGCACGTTCGAGAGGTGGTTCCGGCATGCCTGACAGGTGATTCCGGAGTGTCCGACAAGGGGTTCTGGCACGTCTGAGAGGTGGTTCCGGCATACCCTGCAGGTGATTCTGGCTTGTCTGCCGAGTGGTGCTGGCGTAGCCATCAGGTGATTTTGGCGTGTCCAGCAGGTGGCTCCAGCGAGTAGAGCAGGTTGTTCCAGCGTACTCAGCAGGTGGTTCAGGCGGGTCTGGCAGGTGGTTCCGGTCTCTCTAGTAGGTGGTTCCGGCGTGTCCGGCACGTGCTTCTGGCACGTCTGAGAGCTGGTTCCGGCATGCCCGGCGGGTGATTCCATAGAGTCCGCCACGTGGTTCTGGCCTAGCTGACAGGTGATTTTGGCGTCCCCGGCAGGTGGTTACAGCGAGTTGAGCAGGAGGTTCCGGCATGCTCGGCAGTTGCATCCGGTGTCTCTGGCACGGGGTTCTGGCACGTCTGACATTTGGTTGCCTCATGTCTGGCAGGTGATTCCGGAGTGTCCGGCAAGAGGTTCTGGTGTAGCCGGCAGGTGATTTTGGCATGTCCGGCAGGTGTTTCTGGCGAGCTGTTCAGGTGGTTCCGGTGTTCTTGGCAGGTGATTCTGGCGTGTCCGGCAGGTGGTTCCGGTCTGTCCGGTAATGGGTTCCGTCATGTGCCGCGCGTGGTTCTGGCACGTCTGAGAGGTGGTTCCCGCATGCCCGGCAGGTGCTCCAGGAGAGTCCTACAAGTGGTTCTGGCCTAGCCCGCAGGTGATTTTGGCGTGTCCGGCAGGTGGTTCCGGCATGCTCGGCAGGTGGTTCAGGCATGTCTGGTAGGTGGTTCCGGTCTGTCCGCGAGGTGGTTCCGGCGTGTCAGGCACGTGGTTCCGGCATGTGTGACAGGTGGTTCTGGCATGTCCGGCAGGTGATTCTGGATTGTCCACCAAGTGGCTCTGGTGTAACCAGCAGGTGATTCCGGAGTGTACGGCAAGTGGTTCTGGCATAGCTGGCTGGTGATTTTGGGGTGTCCAGCAGGTGGCTCCAGCGAGTCGAGCAAGTTGTTCCGGTGTGCTCAGCAGGTGGTTCAGGCAGGTCCGGCAGGTGTTTCTGGTCTGTCCAGTACGTGGTGCCGGCATGTCCGGCACGTGCTTCCAGTATGTTTGAGAGGTGGTTCCTACCTTCCCGGCGGGAGATTCCGGAGCGTCCGCCATGTGATTCTGGCCTACCTGGCAGGGGATTTTGGCGTCTCTGGCTGGTGGTTCCGGCGAGTCGAAGAGGAGGTTCCGGCGTGCTCGGCAGGTGCATCCGGTGTCTCTGGCACGTCATTCTGGCACGTTCGAGAGGTGGTTCCGGCATGCCTGACAGGTGATTCCGGAGTGTCCGACAAGGGGTTCTGGCACGTCTGAGAGGTGGTTCCGGCATACCCTGCAGGTGATTCTGGCTTGTCTGCCGAGTGGTGCTGGCGTAGCCATCAGGTGATTTTGGCGTGTCCAGCAGGTGGCTCCAGCGAGTAGAGCAGGTTGTTCCAGCGTACTCAGCAGGTGGTTCAGGCGGGTCTGGCAGGTGGTTCCGGTCTCTCTAGTAGGTGGTTCCGGCGTGTCCGGCACGTGCTTCTGGCACGTCTGAGAGCTGGTTCCGGCATGCCCGGCGGGTGATTCCATAGAGTCCGCCACGTGGTTCTGGCCTAGCTGACAGGTGATTTTGGCGTCCCCGGCAGGTGGTTACAGCGAGTTGAGCAGGAGGTTCCGGCATGCTCGGCAGTTGCATCCGGTGTCTCTGGCACGGGGTTCTGGCACGTCTGACATTTGGTTGCCTCATGTCTGGCAGGTGATTCCGGAGTGTCCGGCAAGAGGTTCTGGTGTAGCCGGCAGGTGATTTTGGCATGTCCGGCAGGTGTTTCTGGCGAGCTGTTCAGGTGGTTCCGGTGTTCTTGGCAGGTGATTCTGGCGTGTCCGGCAGGTGGTTCCGGTCTGTCCGGTAATGGGTTCCGTCATGTGCCGCGCGTGGTTCTGGCACGTCTGAGAGGTGGTTCCCGCATGCCCGGCAGGTGCTCCAGGAGAGTCCTACAAGTGGTTCTGGCCTAGCCCGCAGGTGATTTTGGCGTGTCCGGCAGGTGGTTCCGGCATGCTCGGCAGGTGGTTCAGGCATGTCTGGTAGGTGGTTCCGGTCTGTCCGCGAGGTGGTTCCGGCGTGTCAGGCACGTGGTTCCGGCATGTGTGACAGGTGGTTCTGGCATGTCCGGCAGGTGATTCTGGATTGTCCACCAAGTGGCTCTGGTGTAACCAGCAGGTGATTCCGGAGTGTACGGCAAGTGGTTCTGGCATAGCTGGCTGGTGATTTTGGGGTGTCCAGCAGGTGGCTCCAGCGAGTCGAGCAAGTTGTTCCGGTGTGCTCAGCAGGTGGTTCAGGCAGGTCCGGCAGGTGTTTCTGGTCTGTCCAGTACGTGGTGCCGGCATGTCCGGCACGTGCTTCCAGTATGTTTGAGAGGTGGTTCCTACCTTCCCGGCGGGAGATTCCGGAGCGTCCGCCATGTGATTCTGGCCTACCTGGCAGGGGATTTTGGCGTCTCTGGCTGGTGGTTCCGGCGAGTCGAAGAGGAGGTTCCGGCGTGCTCGGCAGGTGCATCCGGTGTCTCTGGCACGTCATTCTGGCACGTTCGAGAGGTGGTTCCGGCATGCCTGACAGGTGATTCCGGAGTGTCCGACAAGGGGTTCTGGCACGTCTGAGAGGTGGTTCCGGCATACCCTGCAGGTGATTCTGGCTTGTCTGCCGAGTGGTGCTGGCGTAGCCATCAGGTGATTTTGGCGTGTCCAGCAGGTGGCTCCAGCGAGTAGAGCAGGTTGTTCCAGCGTACTCAGCAGGTGGTTCAGGCGGGTCTGGCAGGTGGTTCCGGTCTCTCTAGTAGGTGGTTCCGGCGTGTCCGGCACGTGCTTCTGGCACGTCTGAGAGCTGGTTCCGGCATGCCCGGCGGGTGATTCCATAGAGTCCGCCACGTGGTTCTGGCCTAGCTGACAGGTGATTTTGGCGTCCCCGGCAGGTGGTTACAGCGAGTTGAGCAGGAGGTTCCGGCATGCTCGGCAGTTGCATCCGGTGTCTCTGGCACGGGGTTCTGGCACGTCTGACATTTGGTTGCCTCATGTCTGGCAGGTGATTCCGGAGTGTCCGGCAAGAGGTTCTGGTGTAGCCGGCAGGTGATTTTGGCATGTCCGGCAGGTGTTTCTGGCGAGCTGTTCAGGTGGTTCCGGTGTTCTTGGCAGGTGATTCTGGCGTGTCCGGCAGGTGGTTCCGGTCTGTCCGGTAATGGGTTCCGTCATGTGCCGCGCGTGGTTCTGGCACGTCTGAGAGGTGGTTCCCGCATGCCCGGCAGGTGCTCCAGGAGAGTCCTACAAGTGGTTCTGGCCTAGCCCGCAGGTGATTTTGGCGTGTCCGGCAGGTGGTTCCGGCATGCTCGGCAGGTGGTTCAGGCATGTCTGGTAGGTGGTTCCGGTCTGTCCGCGAGGTGGTTCCGGCGTGTCAGGCACGTGGTTCCGGCATGTGTGACAGGTGGTTCTGGCATGTCCGGCAGGTGATTCTGGATTGTCCACCAAGTGGCTCTGGTGTAACCAGCAGGTGATTCCGGAGTGTACGGCAAGTGGTTCTGGCATAGCTGGCTGGTGATTTTGGGGTGTCCAGCAGGTGGCTCCAGCGAGTCGAGCAAGTTGTTCCGGTGTGCTCAGCAGGTGGTTCAGGCAGGTCCGGCAGGTGTTTCTGGTCTGTCCAGTACGTGGTGCCGGCATGTCCGGCACGTGCTTCCAGTATGTTTGAGAGGTGGTTCCTACCTTCCCGGCGGGAGATTCCGGAGCGTCCGCCATGTGATTCTGGCCTACCTGGCAGGGGATTTTGGCGTCTCTGGCTGGTGGTTCCGGCGAGTCGAAGAGGAGGTTCCGGCGTGCTCGGCAGGTGCATCCGGTGTCTCTGGCACGTCATTCTGGCACGTTCGAGAGGTGGTTCCGGCATGCCTGACAGGTGATTCCGGAGTGTCCGACAAGGGGTTCTGGCACGTCTGAGAGGTGGTTCCGGCATACCCTGCAGGTGATTCTGGCTTGTCTGCCGAGTGGTGCTGGCGTAGCCATCAGGTGATTTTGGCGTGTCCAGCAGGTGGCTCCAGCGAGTAGAGCAGGTTGTTCCAGCGTACTCAGCAGGTGGTTCAGGCGGGTCTGGCAGGTGGTTCCGGTCTCTCTAGTAGGTGGTTCCGGCGTGTCCGGCACGTGCTTCTGGCACGTCTGAGAGCTGGTTCCGGCATGCCCGGCGGGTGATTCCATAGAGTCCGCCACGTGGTTCTGGCCTAGCTGACAGGTGATTTTGGCGTCCCCGGCAGGTGGTTACAGCGAGTTGAGCAGGAGGTTCCGGCATGCTCGGCAGTTGCATCCGGTGTCTCTGGCACGGGGTTCTGGCACGTCTGACATTTGGTTGCCTCATGTCTGGCAGGTGATTCCGGAGTGTCCGGCAAGAGGTTCTGGTGTAGCCGGCAGGTGATTTTGGCATGTCCGGCAGGTGTTTCTGGCGAGCTGTTCAGGTGGTTCCGGTGTTCTTGGCAGGTGATTCTGGCGTGTCCGGCAGGTGGTTCCGGTCTGTCCGGTAATGGGTTCCGTCATGTGCCGCGCGTGGTTCTGGCACGTCTGAGAGGTGGTTCCCGCATGCCCGGCAGGTGCTCCAGGAGAGTCCTACAAGTGGTTCTGGCCTAGCCCGCAGGTGATTTTGGCGTGTCCGGCAGGTGGTTCCGGCATGCTCGGCAGGTGGTTCAGGCATGTCTGGTAGGTGGTTCCGGTCTGTCCGCGAGGTGGTTCCGGCGTGTCAGGCACGTGGTTCCGGCATGTGTGACAGGTGGTTCTGGCATGTCCGGCAGGTGATTCTGGATTGTCCACCAAGTGGCTCTGGTGTAACCAGCAGGTGATTCCGGAGTGTACGGCAAGTGGTTCTGGCATAGCTGGCTGGTGATTTTGGGGTGTCCAGCAGGTGGCTCCAGCGAGTCGAGCAAGTTGTTCCGGTGTGCTCAGCAGGTGGTTCAGGCAGGTCCGGCAGGTGTTTCTGGTCTGTCCAGTACGTGGTGCCGGCATGTCCGGCACGTGCTTCCAGTATGTTTGAGAGGTGGTTCCTACCTTCCCGGCGGGAGATTCCGGAGCGTCCGCCATGTGATTCTGGCCTACCTGGCAGGGGATTTTGGCGTCTCTGGCTGGTGGTTCCGGCGAGTCGAAGAGGAGGTTCCGGCGTGCTCGGCAGGTGCATCCGGTGTCTCTGGCACGTCATTCTGGCACGTTCGAGAGGTGGTTCCGGCATGCCTGACAGGTGATTCCGGAGTGTCCGACAAGGGGTTCTGGCACGTCTGAGAGGTGGTTCCGGCATACCCTGCAGGTGATTCTGGCTTGTCTGCCGAGTGGTGCTGGCGTAGCCATCAGGTGATTTTGGCGTGTCCAGCAGGTGGCTCCAGCGAGTAGAGCAGGTTGTTCCAGCGTACTCAGCAGGTGGTTCAGGCGGGTCTGGCAGGTGGTTCCGGTCTCTCTAGTAGGTGGTTCCGGCGTGTCCGGCACGTGCTTCTGGCACGTCTGAGAGCTGGTTCCGGCATGCCCGGCGGGTGATTCCATAGAGTCCGCCACGTGGTTCTGGCCTAGCTGACAGGTGATTTTGGCGTCCCCGGCAGGTGGTTACAGCGAGTTGAGCAGGAGGTTCCGGCATGCTCGGCAGTTGCATCCGGTGTCTCTGGCACGGGGTTCTGGCACGTCTGACATTTGGTTGCCTCATGTCTGGCAGGTGATTCCGGAGTGTCCGGCAAGAGGTTCTGGTGTAGCCGGCAGGTGATTTTGGCATGTCCGGCAGGTGTTTCTGGCGAGCTGTTCAGGTGGTTCCGGTGTTCTTGGCAGGTGATTCTGGCGTGTCCGGCAGGTGGTTCCGGTCTGTCCGGTAATGGGTTCCGTCATGTGCCGCGCGTGGTTCTGGCACGTCTGAGAGGTGGTTCCCGCATGCCCGGCAGGTGCTCCAGGAGAGTCCTACAAGTGGTTCTGGCCTAGCCCGCAGGTGATTTTGGCGTGTCCGGCAGGTGGTTCCGGCATGCTCGGCAGGTGGTTCAGGCATGTCTGGTAGGTGGTTCCGGTCTGTCCGCGAGGTGGTTCCGGCGTGTCAGGCACGTGGTTCCGGCATGTGTGACAGGTGGTTCTGGCATGTCCGGCAGGTGATTCTGGATTGTCCACCAAGTGGCTCTGGTGTAACCAGCAGGTGATTCCGGAGTGTACGGCAAGTGGTTCTGGCATAGCTGGCTGGTGATTTTGGGGTGTCCAGCAGGTGGCTCCAGCGAGTCGAGCAAGTTGTTCCGGTGTGCTCAGCAGGTGGTTCAGGCAGGTCCGGCAGGTGTTTCTGGTCTGTCCAGTACGTGGTGCCGGCATGTCCGGCACGTGCTTCCAGTATGTTTGAGAGGTGGTTCCTACCTTCCCGGCGGGAGATTCCGGAGCGTCCGCCATGTGATTCTGGCCTACCTGGCAGGGGATTTTGGCGTCTCTGGCTGGTGGTTCCGGCGAGTCGAAGAGGAGGTTCCGGCGTGCTCGGCAGGTGCATCCGGTGTCTCTGGCACGTCATTCTGGCACGTTCGAGAGGTGGTTCCGGCATGCCTGACAGGTGATTCCGGAGTGTCCGACAAGGGGTTCTGGCACGTCTGAGAGGTGGTTCCGGCATACCCTGCAGGTGATTCTGGCTTGTCTGCCGAGTGGTGCTGGCGTAGCCATCAGGTGATTTTGGCGTGTCCAGCAGGTGGCTCCAGCGAGTAGAGCAGGTTGTTCCAGCGTACTCAGCAGGTGGTTCAGGCGGGTCTGGCAGGTGGTTCCGGTCTCTCTAGTAGGTGGTTCCGGCGTGTCCGGCACGTGCTTCTGGCACGTCTGAGAGCTGGTTCCGGCATGCCCGGCGGGTGATTCCATAGAGTCCGCCACGTGGTTCTGGCCTAGCTGACAGGTGATTTTGGCGTCCCCGGCAGGTGGTTACAGCGAGTTGAGCAGGAGGTTCCGGCATGCTCGGCAGTTGCATCCGGTGTCTCTGGCACGGGGTTCTGGCACGTCTGACATTTGGTTGCCTCATGTCTGGCAGGTGATTCCGGAGTGTCCGGCAAGAGGTTCTGGTGTAGCCGGCAGGTGATTTTGGCATGTCCGGCAGGTGTTTCTGGCGAGCTGTTCAGGTGGTTCCGGTGTTCTTGGCAGGTGATTCTGGCGTGTCCGGCAGGTGGTTCCGGTCTGTCCGGTAATGGGTTCCGTCATGTGCCGCGCGTGGTTCTGGCACGTCTGAGAGGTGGTTCCCGCATGCCCGGCAGGTGCTCCAGGAGAGTCCTACAAGTGGTTCTGGCCTAGCCCGCAGGTGATTTTGGCGTGTCCGGCAGGTGGTTCCGGCATGCTCGGCAGGTGGTTCAGGCATGTCTGGTAGGTGGTTCCGGTCTGTCCGCGAGGTGGTTCCGGCGTGTCAGGCACGTGGTTCCGGCATGTGTGACAGGTGGTTCTGGCATGTCCGGCAGGTGATTCTGGATTGTCCACCAAGTGGCTCTGGTGTAACCAGCAGGTGATTCCGGAGTGTACGGCAAGTGGTTCTGGCATAGCTGGCTGGTGATTTTGGGGTGTCCAGCAGGTGGCTCCAGCGAGTCGAGCAAGTTGTTCCGGTGTGCTCAGCAGGTGGTTCAGGCAGGTCCGGCAGGTGTTTCTGGTCTGTCCAGTACGTGGTGCCGGCATGTCCGGCACGTGCTTCCAGTATGTTTGAGAGGTGGTTCCTACCTTCCCGGCGGGAGATTCCGGAGCGTCCGCCATGTGATTCTGGCCTACCTGGCAGGGGATTTTGGCGTCTCTGGCTGGTGGTTCCGGCGAGTCGAAGAGGAGGTTCCGGCGTGCTCGGCAGGTGCATCCGGTGTCTCTGGCACGTCATTCTGGCACGTTCGAGAGGTGGTTCCGGCATGCCTGACAGGTGATTCCGGAGTGTCCGACAAGGGGTTCTGGCACGTCTGAGAGGTGGTTCCGGCATACCCTGCAGGTGATTCTGGCTTGTCTGCCGAGTGGTGCTGGCGTAGCCATCAGGTGATTTTGGCGTGTCCAGCAGGTGGCTCCAGCGAGTAGAGCAGGTTGTTCCAGCGTACTCAGCAGGTGGTTCAGGCGGGTCTGGCAGGTGGTTCCGGTCTCTCTAGTAGGTGGTTCCGGCGTGTCCGGCACGTGCTTCTGGCACGTCTGAGAGCTGGTTCCGGCATGCCCGGCGGGTGATTCCATAGAGTCCGCCACGTGGTTCTGGCCTAGCTGACAGGTGATTTTGGCGTCCCCGGCAGGTGGTTACAGCGAGTTGAGCAGGAGGTTCCGGCATGCTCGGCAGTTGCATCCGGTGTCTCTGGCACGGGGTTCTGGCACGTCTGACATTGGTTGCCTCATGTCTGGCAGGTGATTCCGGAGTGTCCGGCAAGAGGTTCTGGTGTAGCCGGCAGGTGATTTTGGCATGTCCGGCAGGTGTTTCTGGCGAGCTGTTCAGGTGGTTCCGGTGTTCTTGGCAGGTGATTCTGGCGTGTCCGGCAGGTGGTTCCGGTCTGTCCGGTAATGGGTTCCGTCATGTGCCGCGCGTGGTTCTGGCACGTCTGAGAGGTGGTTCCCGCATGCCCGGCAGGTGCTCCAGGAGAGTCCTACAAGTGGTTCTGGCCTAGCCCGCAGGTGATTTTGGCGTGTCCGGCAGGTGGTTCCGGCATGCTCGGCAGGTGGTTCAGGCATGTCTGGTAGGTGGTTCCGGTCTGTCCGCGAGGTGGTTCCGGCGTGTCAGGCACGTGGTTCCGGCATGTGTGACAGGTGGTTCTGGCATGTCCGGCAGGTGATTCTGGATTGTCCACCAAGTGGCTCTGGTGTAACCAGCAGGTGATTCCGGAGTGTACGGCAAGTGGTTCTGGCATAGCTGGCTGGTGATTTTGGGGTGTCCAGCAGGTGGCTCCAGCGAGTCGAGCAAGTTGTTCCGGTGTGCTCAGCAGGTGGTTCAGGCAGGTCCGGCAGGTGTTTCTGGTCTGTCCAGTACGTGGTGCCGGCATGTCCGGCACGTGCTTCCAGTATGTTTGAGAGGTGGTTCCTACCTTCCCGGCGGGAGATTCCGGAGCGTCCGCCATGTGATTCTGGCCTACCTGGCAGGGGATTTTGGCGTCTCTGGCTGGTGGTTCCGGCGAGTCGAAGAGGAGGTTCCGGCGTGCTCGGCAGGTGCATCCGGTGTCTCTGGCACGTCATTCTGGCACGTTCGAGAGGTGGTTCCGGCATGCCTGACAGGTGATTCCGGAGTGTCCGACAAGGGGTTCTGGCACGTCTGAGAGGTGGTTCCGGCATACCCTGCAGGTGATTCTGGCTTGTCTGCCGAGTGGTGCTGGCGTAGCCATCAGGTGATTTTGGCGTGTCCAGCAGGTGGCTCAGCGAGTAGAGCAGGTTGTTCCAGCGTACTCAGCAGGTGGTTCAGGCGGGTCTGGCAGGTGGTTCCGGTCTCTCTAGTAGGTGGTTCCGGCGTGTCCGGCACGTGCTTCTGGCACGTCTGAGAGCTGGTTCCGGCATGCCCGGCGGGTGATTCCATAGAGTCCGCCACGTGGTTCTGCCTAGCTGACAGGTGATTTTGGCGTCCCCGGCAGGTGGTTACAGCGAGTTGAGCAGGAGGTTCCGGCATGCTCGGCAGTTGCATCCGGTGTCTCTGGCACGGGGTTCTGGCACGTCTGACATTTGGTTGCCCTCATGTCTGGCAGGTGATTCCGGAGTGTCCGGCAAGAGGTTCTGGTGTAGCCGGCAGGTGATTTTGGCATGTCCGGCAGGTGTTTCTGGCGAGCTGTTCAGGTGGTTCCGGTGTTCTTGGCAGGTGATTCTGGCGTGTCCGCAGGTGGTTCCGGTCTGTCCGGTAATGGGTTCCGTCATGTGCCGCGCGTGGTTCTGGCACGTCTGAGAGGTGGTTCCCGCATGCCCGGCAGGTGCTCCAGGAGAGTCCTACAAGTGGTTCTGGCCTAGCCCGCAGGTGATTTTGGCGTGTCCGGCAGGTGGTTCCGGCATGCTCGGCAGGTGGTTCAGGCATGTCTGGTAGGTGGTTCCGGTCCTGTCCGCGAGGTGGTTCCGGCGTGTCAGGCACGTGGTTCCGGCATGTGTGACAGGTGGTTCTGGCATGTCCGGCAGGTGATTCTGGATTGTCCACCAAGTGGCTCTGGTGTAACCAGCAGGTGATTCCGGAGTGTACGGCAAGTGGTTCTGGGCATAGCTGGCTGGTGATTTTGGGGTGTCCAGCAGTGGCTCCAGCGAGTCGAGCAAGTTGTTCCGGTGTGCTCAGCAGGTGGTTCAGGCAGGTCGGCAGGTGTTTCTGGTCTGTCCAGTACGTGGTGCCGGCATGTCCGGCACGTGCTTCCAGTATGTTTGAGAGGTGGTTCCTACCTTCCCGGCGGGAGATTCCGGAGCGTCCGCCATGTGATTCTGGGCCTACCTGGCAGGGGATTTTGGCGTCTCTGGCTGGTGGTTCCGGCGAGTCGAAGAGGAGGGTTCGGCGTGCTCGGCAGGTGCATCCGGTGTCTCTGGCACGTCATTCTGGCACGTTCGAGAGTGGTTCCGGCATGCCTGACAGGTGATTCCGGAGTGTCCGACAAGGGGTTCTGGCACGTCTGAGAGGTGGTTCCGGCATACCCTGCAGGTGATTCTGGCTTGTCTGCCGAGTGGTGCTGGCGTAGCCATCAGGTGATTTTGGCGTGTCCAGCAGGTGCTCCAGCGAGTAGAGCAGGTTGTTCCAGCGTACTCAGCAGGTGGTTCAGGCGGGTCTGGCAGGTGGTTCCGGTCTCTCTAGTAGGTGGTTCCGGCGTGTCCGGCACGTGCTTCTGGCACGTCTGAGAGCTGGTTCCGGCATGCCCGGCGGGTGATTCCATAGAGTCCGCCACGTGGTTCTGGCCTAGCTGACAGGTGATTTTGGCGTCCCCGGCAGGTGGTTACAGCGAGTTGAGCAGGAGGTTCCGGCATGCTCGGCAGTTGCATCCGGTGTCTCTGGCACGGGGTTCTGGCACGTCTGACATTTGGTTGCCTCATGTCTGGCAGGTGATTCCGGAGTGTCCGGCAAGAGGTTCTGGTGTAGCCGGCAGGTGATTTTGGCATGTCCGGCAGGTGTTTCTGGCGAGCTGTTCAGGTGGTTCCGGTGTTCTTGGCAGGTGATTCTGGCGTGTCCGGCAGGTGGTTCCGGTCTGTCCGGTAATGGGTTCCGTCATGTGCCGCGCGTGGTTCTGGCACGTCTGAGAGGTGGTTCCCGCAT
>NW_027225450.1:0-23168 GCF_041296235.1 Equus asinus | reverse complement strand
GCCGGACACGCCAAAATCAATTTTTTTTTAGGCCAGAAACCACTTGTAGGACTCTCCTGGAGCACCTGCCGTGGCATGCGGGAACCACCTCTCAGACGTGCCAGAACCACGCGCGGCACATGACGGAAACCCATTACCGGACAGACCGGAACCACCTGCCGGACACGCCAGAATCACCTGCCAAGAACACCGGAACCACCTGAACAGCTCGCCAGAAACACCTGCCGGACATGCCAAATCACCTGCCGGCTACACCCGAACCTCTTGCCGGACACTCCGGAATCACCTGCCAGACATGAGGCAACCAAATGTCAGACGTGCCAGAAACCCGTGCCAGAGACACGGATGCAACTGCCGAGCATGCCGGAACCTCCTGCTCAAACTCGCTGTAACCACCTGGCCTGGGGACGCCAAAATCACCTGTCAGCTAGGCCAGAACCACGTGGCGGACTCTATGGAATCAACCCGCCGGGCATGCCGGAACCAGCTCTCCGACGTGCAGAAGCACGTGCCGGACACGCCGGAACCATCCTACTAGAGAGACCGGAACCACCTGCCAGACCCGCCTGAACCACCTGCTGAGTACGCTGGAACAACCTGCTCTACTCGCTGGAGCCACCTGCTGGACACGCCAAAATCACCTGATGGCTACGCCAGCACCACTCGGCAGACAAGCCAGAATCACCTGCAGGGTATGCCGGAACCACCTCTCAGACGTGCCAGAACCCCTTGTCGGACACTCCGGAATCACCTGTCAGGCATGCCGGAACCACCTCTCGAACGTGCCAGAATGACGTGCCAGAGACACCGGATGCACCTGCCGAGCACGCCGGAACCTCCTCTTCGACTCGCCGGAACCACCAGCCAGAGACGCCAAAATCCCCTGCCAGGTAGGCCAGAAATCACATGGCGGACGCTCCGGAAATCTCCCGCCGGGAAGGTAGGAACCACCTCTCAAACATACTGGAAGCACGTGCCCGGACATGCCGGCACCACGTAACTGGACAGACCAAGAAACACCTGCCGGACCTGCCTGAACCACCTGCTAGCACACCGGAACAACTTGCTCGACTCGCTGGAGCCACCTGCTGGACACCCCAAAATCACCAGCCAGCTATGCCAAGAACCACTTGCCGTACACTCCGGAATCACCTGCTGGTTACACCAGAGCCACTTGGTGGACAATCCAGAATCACCTGCCGGACATGCCAGAAACCACCTGTACACATGCCGGAACCACGTGCCTGACACGCCGGAACCACCTCGCGGACAGACCGGAACCACTACCAGACATGCCTGAACCACCTGCCGAGGCATGCCGGAACCACCTGCCGGGACACGCCAAAATCACCTGCGGGCTAGGCCAGAACCACTTGTAGGACTCTCCTGGAGCACCTGCCGGGCATGCGGGAACCACCTCTCAGACGTTGCCAGAACCCACGCGCGGCACCTGACGGAACCCAATTACCGGACAGACGGAACCACCTGCCGGACACGCCAGAATCACCTGCCAAGAACACCGGAACCACCTGAACAGCTCGCCAGAAACACCTGCCGGACATGCCAAAATCATCCTGCCGGCTACACAGAACCTCTTGCCGGACACTCCGGAATCACCTGCCAGACATGAGGCAACCAAATGTCAGACGTGCCAGAACCCCGTGCCAGAGACACCGGATGCAAACTGCGAGCAATGCCGGAACCTCTGCTCAACTCGCTGTAACCACCTGCCGGGGACGCCAAAATCACCTGTCAGCTAGGCCAGAACCACGTGGCGGACTCTATGGAATCACCCGCGGGCATGCCGGAACCAGCTCTCAGACGTGCCAGAAGCACTTGCCGGACACGCCGGAACCACCTACTAGAGAGACCGAACCACCTGCCAGACCCGCCTGAACCACCTGCTGAGTAGCTGGAACAACCCTGCTCTACTCGCTGGAGCCACCTGCTGGACACGCCAAAATCACCTGATGGCTACGCCAGCACCACTCGGCAGACAAGCCAGAATCACCTGCAGGGTATGCCGGAACCACCTCTCAGACGTGCCAGAACCCCTTGTCGGACACTCCGGAATCACCTGTCAGGCATGCCGGAACCACCTCTCGAACGTGCCAGAATGACGTGCCAGAGACACCGGATGCACCTGCCGAGCACGCCGGAACCTCCTCTTCGACTCGCCGGAACCACCAGCAGAGACGCAAAATCCCCCTGCCAGGTAGGCCAGAATCACATGGCGGACGCTCCGGAATCTCCCGCGGGAAGGTAGGAAACCACCTCTCAAACATACTGGAAGCACGTGCCGGGACATGCCGGCACCACGTACTGGACAGACCAGAAACACCTGCCGGACCTGCCTGAACCACCTGCTGAGCACACGGAACAAACTTGCTCGACTCGCTGGAGCCACCTGCTGGACACCCCCAAAATCACCAGCCAGCTATGCCAGAACCACTTGCCGTACACTCCGGAATCACCTGCTGGTTACACCAGAGCCACTTGGTGGACAATCCAGAATCACCTGCCGGACATGCCAGAACCACCTGTCACACATGCCGGAACCACGTGCCTGACACGCCGGAACCACCTCGCGGACCAGGCCGGAACCACCTACCAGACATGCCTGGAACCACCCTGCCGAGCATGCCGGAAAACCACCTGCCGGACACGCCAAAATCACCTGCGGGCTAGGCCAGAACCACTTGTAGGACTCTCCTGGAGCACCTGCCGGGCCATGCGGGAACCACTCTCAGACGTGCCAGAACCACGCGCGGCACATGACGGAACCCATTACCGGACAGACCGGAACCACCTGCCGGACACGCCAGAATCACCTGCCAAGAACACCGGAACCACCTGAACAGCTCGCCAGAAACACCTGCCGGACATGCCAAAATCACCTGCCGGCTACACCAGAACCTCTTGCCGGACACTCCGGAATCACCTGCCAGACATGAGGCAACCAAATGTCAGACGTGCCAGAACCCCGTGCCAGAGACACCGGATGCAACTGCCGAGCATGCCGGAACCTCCTGCTCAACTCGCTGTAACCACCTGCCGGGGACGCCAAAATCACCTGTCAGCCTAGGCCAGAAACCACGTGGCGGACTCTATGGAATCACCCGCCGGGCATGCCGGAACCAGCTCTCAGACGTGCCAGAAGCACGTGCCGGACACGCCGAACCACCTACTAGAGAGACCGGAACCACCTGCCAGACCCGCCTGAACCACCTGCTGAGTACGCTGGAACAACCTGCTCTACTCGCTGGAGCCACCTGCTGGACACGCCAAAATCACCTGATGGCTACGCCAGCACCACTCGGCAGACAAGCCAGAATCACCTGCAGGGTATGCCGGAACCACCTCTCAAGACGTGCCAGAAACCCCTTGTCGGACACTCCGGAATCACCTGTCAGGCATGCGGAACCACCTCTCGAACGTGCCAGAATGACGTGCCAGAGACACCGGATGCACCTGCCGAGCACGCCGGAACCTCCTCTTCGACTCGCCGGAACCACCAGCCAGAGACGCCAAAATCCCCTGCCAGGTAGGCCAGAATCACATGGCGGACGCTCCGGAATCTCCCGCCGGGAAGGTAGGAACCACCTCTCAAACATACTGGAAGCACGTGCCGGACATGCCGGCACCACGTACTGGACAGACCAGAAACACCTGCCGGACCTGCCTGAACCACCTGCTGAGCACACCGGAACAACTTGCTCGACTCGCTGGAGCCACCTGCTGGACACCCCAAAATCACCAGCCAGCTATGCCAGAACCACTTGCCGTACACTCCGGAATCACCTCCTGGTTACACCAGAGCCACTTGGTGGACAATCCAGAATCACCTGCCGGACATGCCAGAACCACCTGTCACACATGCCGGAACCACGTGCCTGACACGCCGGAACCACCTCGCGGACAGACCCGGAACCACCTACCAGACATGCCTGAACCACCTGCCGAGCATGCCGGAACCACCTGCCGGACACGCCAAAATCACCTGCGGGCTAGGCCAGAACCACTTGTAGGACTCTCCTGGAGCACCTGCCGGGCATGCGGGAACCACCTCTCAGACGTGCCAGAACCACGCGCGGCACATGACGGAACCCATTACCGGACAGACCGGAACCACCTGCCGGACACGCCAGAATCACCTGCCAAGAACACCGGAACCACCTGAACAGCTCGCCAGAAACACCTGCCGGACATGCCAAAATCACCTGCCGGCTACACCAGAACCTCTTGCCGGACACTCCGGAATCACCTGCCAGACATGAGGCAACCAAATGTCAGACGTGCCAGAACCCCGTGCCAGAGACACCGGATGCAACTGCCGAGCATGCCGGAACCTCCTGCTCAACTCGCTGTAACCACCTGCCGGGGACGCCAAAATCACCTGTCAGCTAGGCCAGAACCACGTGGCGGACTCTATGGAATCACCCGCCGGGCATGCCGGAACCAGCTCTCAGACGTGCCAGAAGCACGTGCCGGACACGCCGGAACCACCTACTAGAGAGACCGGAACCACCTGCCAGACCCGCCTGAACCACCTGCTGAGTACGCTGGAACAACCTGCTCTACTCGCTGGAGCCACCTGCTGGACACGCCAAAATCACCTGATGGCTACGCCAGCACCACTCGGCAGACAAGCCAGAATCACCTGCAGGGTATGCCGGAACCACCTCTCAGACGTGCCAGAACCCCTTGTCGGACACTCCGGAATCACCTGTCAGGCATGCCGGAACCACCTCTCGAACGTGCCAGAATGACGTGCCAGAGACACCGGATGCACCTGCCGAGCACGCCGGAACCTCCTCTTCGACTCGCCGGAACCACCAGCCAGAGACGCCAAAATCCCCTGCCAGGTAGGCCAGAATCACATGGCGGACGCTCCGGAATCTCCCGCCGGGAAGGTAGGAACCACCTCTCAAACATACTGGAAGCACGTGCCGGACATGCCGGCACCACGTACTGGACAGACCAGAAACACCTGCCGGACCTGCCTGAACCACCTGCTGAGCACACCGGAACAACTTGCTCGACTCGCTGGAGCCACCTGCTGGACACCCCAAAATCACCAGCCAGCTATGCCAGAACCACTTGCCGTACACTCCGGAATCACCTGCTGGTTACACCAGAGCCACTTGGTGGACAATCCAGAATCACCTGCCGGACATGCCAGAACCACCTGTCACACATGCCGGAACCACGTGCCTGACACGCCGGAACCACCTCGCGGACAGACCGGAACCACCTACCAGACATGCCTGAACCACCTGCCGAGCATGCCGGAACCACCTGCCGGACACGCCAAAATCACCTGCGGGCTAGGCCAGAACCACTTGTAGGACTCTCCTGGAGCACCTGCCGGGCATGCGGGAACCACCTCTCAGACGTGCCAGAACCACGCGCGGCACATGACGGAACCCATTACCGGACAGACCGGAACCACCTGCCGGACACGCCAGAATCACCTGCCAAGAACACCGGAACCACCTGAACAGCTCGCCAGAAACACCTGCCGGACATGCCAAAATCACCTGCCGGCTACACCAGAACCTCTTGCCGGACACTCCGGAATCACCTGCCAGACATGAGGCAACCAAATGTCAGACGTGCCAGAACCCCGTGCCAGAGACACCGGATGCAACTGCCGAGCATGCCGGAACCTCCTGCTCAACTCGCTGTAACCACCTGCCGGGGACGCCAAAATCACCTGTCAGCTAGGCCAGAACCACGTGGCGGACTCTATGGAATCACCCGCCGGGCATGCCGGAACCAGCTCTCAGACGTGCCAGAAGCACGTGCCGGACACGCCGGAACCACCTACTAGAGAGACCGGAACCACCTGCCAGACCCGCCTGAACCACCTGCTGAGTACGCTGGAACAACCTGCTCTACTCGCTGGAGCCACCTGCTGGACACGCCAAAATCACCTGATGGCTACGCCAGCACCACTCGGCAGACAAGCCAGAATCACCTGCAGGGTATGCCGGAACCACCTCTCAGACGTGCCAGAACCCCTTGTCGGACACTCCGGAATCACCTGTCAGGCATGCCGGAACCACCTCTCGAACGTGCCAGAATGACGTGCCAGAGACACCGGATGCACCTGCCGAGCACGCCGGAACCTCCTCTTCGACTCGCCGGAACCACCAGCCAGAGACGCCAAAATCCCCTGCCAGGTAGGCCAGAATCACATGGCGGACGCTCCGGAATCTCCCGCCGGGAAGGTAGGAACCACCTCTCAAACATACTGGAAGCACGTGCCGGACATGCCGGCACCACGTACTGGACAGACCAGAAACACCTGCCGGACCTGCCTGAACCACCTGCTGAGCACACCGGAACAACTTGCTCGACTCGCTGGAGCCACCTGCTGGACACCCCAAAATCACCAGCCAGCTATGCCAGAACCACTTGCCGTACACTCCGGAATCACCTGCTGGTTACACCAGAGCCACTTGGTGGACAATCCAGAATCACCTGCCGGACATGCCAGAACCACCTGTCACACATGCCGGAACCACGTGCCTGACACGCCGGAACCACCTCGCGGACAGACCGGAACCACCTACCAGACATGCCTGAACCACCTGCCGAGCATGCCGGAACCACCTGCCGGACACGCCAAAATCACCTGCGGGCTAGGCCAGAACCACTTGTAGGACTCTCCTGGAGCACCTGCCGGGCATGCGGGAACCACCTCTCAGACGTGCCAGAACCACGCGCGGCACATGACGGAACCCATTACCGGACAGACCGGAACCACCTGCCGGACACGCCAGAATCACCTGCCAAGAACACCGGAACCACCTGAACAGCTCGCCAGAAACACCTGCCGGACATGCCAAAATCACCTGCCGGCTACACCAGAACCTCTTGCCGGACACTCCGGAATCACCTGCCAGACATGAGGCAACCAAATGTCAGACGTGCCAGAACCCCGTGCCAGAGACACCGGATGCAACTGCCGAGCATGCCGGAACCTCCTGCTCAACTCGCTGTAACCACCTGCCGGGGACGCCAAAATCACCTGTCAGCTAGGCCAGAACCACGTGGCGGACTCTATGGAATCACCCGCCGGGCATGCCGGAACCAGCTCTCAGACGTGCCAGAAGCACGTGCCGGACACGCCGGAACCACCTACTAGAGAGACCGGAACCACCTGCCAGACCCGCCTGAACCACCTGCTGAGTACGCTGGAACAACCTGCTCTACTCGCTGGAGCCACCTGCTGGACACGCCAAAATCACCTGATGGCTACGCCAGCACCACTCGGCAGACAAGCCAGAATCACCTGCAGGGTATGCCGGAACCACCTCTCAGACGTGCCAGAACCCCTTGTCGGACACTCCGGAATCACCTGTCAGGCATGCCGGAACCACCTCTCGAACGTGCCAGAATGACGTGCCAGAGACACCGGATGCACCTGCCGAGCACGCCGGAACCTCCTCTTCGACTCGCCGGAACCACCAGCCAGAGACGCCAAAATCCCCTGCCAGGTAGGCCAGAATCACATGGCGGACGCTCCGGAATCTCCCGCCGGGAAGGTAGGAACCACCTCTCAAACATACTGGAAGCACGTGCCGGACATGCCGGCACCACGTACTGGACAGACCAGAAACACCTGCCGGACCTGCCTGAACCACCTGCTGAGCACACCGGAACAACTTGCTCGACTCGCTGGAGCCACCTGCTGGACACCCCAAAATCACCAGCCAGCTATGCCAGAACCACTTGCCGTACACTCCGGAATCACCTGCTGGTTACACCAGAGCCACTTGGTGGACAATCCAGAATCACCTGCCGGACATGCCAGAACCACCTGTCACACATGCCGGAACCACGTGCCTGACACGCCGGAACCACCTCGCGGACAGACCGGAACCACCTACCAGACATGCCTGAACCAGCTGCCGAGCATGCCGGAACCACCTGCCGGACACGCCAAAATCACCTGCGGGCTAGGCCAGAACCACTTGTAGGACTCTCCTGGAGCACCTGCCGGGCATGCGGGAACCACCTCTCAGACGTGCCAGAACCACGCGCGGCACATGACGGAACCCATTACCGGACAGACCGGAACCACCTGCCGGACACGCCAGAATCACCTGCCAAGAACACCGGAACCACCTGAACAGCTCGCCAGAAACACCTGCCGGACATGCCAAAATCACCTGCCGGCTACACCAGAACCTCTTGCCGGACACTCCGGAATCACCTGCCAGACATGAGGCAACCAAATGTCAGACGTGCCAGAACCCCGTGCCAGAGACACCGGATGCAACTGCCGAGCATGCCGGAACCTCCTGCTCAACTCGCTGTAACCACCTGCCGGGGACGCCAAAATCACCTGTCAGCTAGGCCAGAACCACGTGGCGGACTCTATGGAATCACCCGCCGGGCATGCCGGAACCAGCTCTCAGACGTGCCAGAAGCACGTGCCGGACACGCCGGAACCACCTACTAGAGAGACCGGAACCACCTGCCAGACCCGCCTGAACCACCTGCTGAGTACGCTGGAACAACCTGCTCTACTCGCTGGAGCCACCTGCTGGACACGCCAAAATCACCTGATGGCTACGCCAGCACCACTCGGCAGACAAGCCAGAATCACCTGCAGGGTATGCCGGAACCACCTCTCAGACGTGCCAGAACCCCTTGTCGGACACTCCGGAATCACCTGTCAGGCATGCCGGAACCACCTCTCGAACGTGCCAGAATGACGTGCCAGAGACACCGGATGCACCTGCCGAGCACGCCGGAACCTCCTCTTCGACTCGCCGGAACCACCAGCCAGAGACGCCAAAATCCCCTGCCAGGTAGGCCAGAATCACATGGCGGACGCTCCGGAATCTCCCGCCGGGAAGGTAGGAACCACCTCTCAAACATACTGGAAGCACGTGCCGGACATGCCGGCACCACGTACTGGACAGACCAGAAACACCTGCCGGACCTGCCTGAACCACCTGCTGAGCACACCGGAACAACTTGCTCGACTCGCTGGAGCCACCTGCTGGACACCCCAAAATCACCAGCCAGCTATGCCAGAACCACTTGCCGTACACTCCGGAATCACCTGCTGGTTACACCAGAGCCACTTGGTGGACAATCCAGAATCACCTGCCGGACATGCCAGAACCACCTGTCACACATGCCGGAACCACGTGCCTGACACGCCGGAACCACCTCGCGGACAGACCGGAACCACCTACCAGACATGCCTGAACCACCTGCCGAGCATGCCGGAACCACCTGCCGGACACGCCAAAATCACCTGCGGGCTAGGCCAGAACCACTTGTAGGACTCTCCTGGAGCACCTGCCGGGCATGCGGGAACCACCTCTCAGACGTGCCAGAACCACGCGCGGCACATGACGGAACCCATTACCGGACAGACCGGAACCACCTGCCGGACACGCCAGAATCACCTGCCAAGAACACCGGAACCACCTGAACAGCTCGCCAGAAACACCTGCCGGACATGCCAAAATCACCTGCCGGCTACACCAGAACCTCTTGCCGGACACTCCGGAATCACCTGCCAGACATGAGGCAACCAAATGTCAGACGTGCCAGAACCCCGTGCCAGAGACACCGGATGCAACTGCCGAGCATGCCGGAACCTCCTGCTCAACTCGCTGTAACCACCTGCCGGGGACGCCAAAATCACCTGTCAGCTAGGCCAGAACCACGTGGCGGACTCTATGGAATCACCCGCCGGGCATGCCGGAACCAGCTCTCAGACGTGCCAGAAGCACGTGCCGGACACGCCGGAACCACCTACTAGAGAGACCGGAACCACCTGCCAGACCCGCCTGAACCACCTGCTGAGTACGCTGGAACAACCTGCTCTACTCGCTGGAGCCACCTGCTGGACACGCCAAAATCACCTGATGGCTACGCCAGCACCACTCGGCAGACAAGCCAGAATCACCTGCAGGGTATGCCGGAACCACCTCTCAGACGTGCCAGAACCCCTTGTCGGACACTCCGGAATCACCTGTCAGGCATGCCGGAACCACCTCTCGAACGTGCCAGAATGACGTGCCAGAGACACCGGATGCACCTGCCGAGCACGCCGGAACCTCCTCTTCGACTCGCCGGAACCACCAGCCAGAGACGCCAAAATCCCCTGCCAGGTAGGCCAGAATCACATGGCGGACGCTCCGGAATCTCCCGCCGGGAAGGTAGGAACCACCTCTCAAACATACTGGAAGCACGTGCCGGACATGCCGGCACCACGTACTGGACAGACCAGAAACACCTGCCGGACCTGCCTGAACCACCTGCTGAGCACACCGGAACAACTTGCTCGACTCGCTGGAGCCACCTGCTGGACACCCCAAAATCACCAGCCAGCTATGCCAGAACCACTTGCCGTACACTCCGGAATCACCTGCTGGTTACACCAGAGCCACTTGGTGGACAATCCAGAATCACCTGCCGGACATGCCAGAACCACCTGTCACACATGCCGGAACCACGTGCCTGACACGCCGGAACCACCTCGCGGACAGACCGGAACCACCTACCAGACATGCCTGAACCACCTGCCGAGCATGCCGGAACCACCTGCCGGACACGCCAAAATCACCTGCGGGCTAGGCCAGAACCACTTGTAGGACTCTCCTGGAGCACCTGCCGGGCATGCGGGAACCACCTCTCAGACGTGCCAGAACCACGCGCGGCACATGACGGAACCCATTACCGGACAGACCGGAACCACCTGCCGGACACGCCAGAATCACCTGCCAAGAACACCGGAACCACCTGAACAGCTCGCCAGAAACACCTGCCGGACATGCCAAAATCACCTGCCGGCTACACCAGAACCTCTTGCCGGACACTCCGGAATCACCTGCCAGACATGAGGCAACCAAATGTCAGACGTGCCAGAACCCCGTGCCAGAGACACCGGATGCAACTGCCGAGCATGCCGGAACCTCCTGCTCAACTCGCTGTAACCACCTGCCGGGGACGCCAAAATCACCTGTCAGCTAGGCCAGAACCACGTGGCGGACTCTATGGAATCACCCGCCGGGCATGCCGGAACCAGCTCTCAGACGTGCCAGAAGCACGTGCCGGACACGCCGGAACCACCTACTAGAGAGACCGGAACCACCTGCCAGACCCGCCTGAACCACCTGCTGAGTACGCTGGAACAACCTGCTCTACTCGCTGGAGCCACCTGCTGGACACGCCAAAATCACCTGATGGCTACGCCAGCACCACTCGGCAGACAAGCCAGAATCACCTGCAGGGTATGCCGGAACCACCTCTCAGACGTGCCAGAACCCCTTGTCGGACACTCCGGAATCACCTGTCAGGCATGCCGGAACCACCTCTCGAACGTGCCAGAATGACGTGCCAGAGACACCGGATGCACCTGCCGAGCACGCCGGAACCTCCTCTTCGACTCGCCGGAACCACCAGCCAGAGACGCCAAAATCCCCTGCCAGGTAGGCCAGAATCACATGGCGGACGCTCCGGAATCTCCCGCCGGGAAGGTAGGAACCACCTCTCAAACATACTGGAAGCACGTGCCGGACATGCCGGCACCACGTACTGGACAGACCAGAAACACCTGCCGGACCTGCCTGAACCACCTGCTGAGCACACCGGAACAACTTGCTCGACTCGCTGGAGCCACCTGCTGGACACCCCAAAATCACCAGCCAGCTATGCCAGAACCACTTGCCGTACACTCCGGAATCACCTGCTGGTTACACCAGAGCCACTTGGTGGACAATCCAGAATCACCTGCCGGACATGCCAGAACCACCTGTCACACATGCCGGAACCACGTGCCTGACACGCCGGAACCACCTCGCGGACAGACCGGAACCACCTACCAGACATGCCTGAACCACCTGCCGAGCATGCCGGAACCACCTGCCGGACACGCCAAAATCACCTGCGGGCTAGGCCAGAACCACTTGTAGGACTCTCCTGGAGCACCTGCCGGGCATGCGGGAACCACCTCTCAGACGTGCCAGAACCACGCGCGGCACATGACGGAACCCATTACCGGACAGACCGGAACCACCTGCCGGACACGCCAGAATCACCTGCCAAGAACACCGGAACCACCTGAACAGCTCGCCAGAAACACCTGCCGGACATGCCAAAATCACCTGCCGGCTACACCAGAACCTCTTGCCGGACACTCCGGAATCACCTGCCAGACATGAGGCAACCAAATGTCAGACGTGCCAGAACCCCGTGCCAGAGACACCGGATGCAACTGCCGAGCATGCCGGAACCTCCTGCTCAACTCGCTGTAACCACCTGCCGGGGACGCCAAAATCACCTGTCAGCTAGGCCAGAACCACGTGGCGGACTCTATGGAATCACCCGCCGGGCATGCCGGAACCAGCTCTCAGACGTGCCAGAAGCACGTGCCGGACACGCCGGAACCACCTACTAGAGAGACCGGAACCACCTGCCAGACCCGCCTGAACCACCTGCTGAGTACGCTGGAACAACCTGCTCTACTCGCTGGAGCCACCTGCTGGACACGCCAAAATCACCTGATGGCTACGCCAGCACCACTCGGCAGACAAGCCAGAATCACCTGCAGGGTATGCCGGAACCACCTCTCAGACGTGCCAGAACCCCTTGTCGGACACTCCGGAATCACCTGTCAGGCATGCCGGAACCACCTCTCGAACGTGCCAGAATGACGTGCCAGAGACACCGGATGCACCTGCCGAGCACGCCGGAACCTCCTCTTCGACTCGCCGGAACCACCAGCCAGAGACGCCAAAATCCCCTGCCAGGTAGGCCAGAATCACATGGCGGACGCTCCGGAATCTCCCGCCGGGAAGGTAGGAACCACCTCTCAAACATACTGGAAGCACGTGCCGGACATGCCGGCACCACGTACTGGACAGACCAGAAACACCTGCCGGACCTGCCTGAACCACCTGCTGAGCACACCGGAACAACTTGCTCGACTCGCTGGAGCCACCTGCTGGACACCCCAAAATCACCAGCCAGCTATGCCAGAACCACTTGCCGTACACTCCGGAATCACCTGCTGGTTACACCAGAGCCACTTGGTGGACAATCCAGAATCACCTGCCGGACATGCCAGAACCACCTGTCACACATGCCGGAACCACGTGCCTGACACGCCGGAACCACCTCGCGGACAGACCGGAACCACCTACCAGACATGCCTGAACCACCTGCCGAGCATGCCGGAACCACCTGCCGGACACGCCAAAATCACCTGCGGGCTAGGCCAGAACCACTTGTAGGACTCTCCTGGAGCACCTGCCGGGCATGCGGGAACCACCTCTCAGACGTGCCAGAACCACGCGCGGCACATGACGGAACCCATTACCGGACAGACCGGAACCACCTGCCGGACACGCCAGAATCACCTGCCAAGAACACCGGAACCACCTGAACAGCTCGCCAGAAACACCTGCCGGACATGCCAAAATCACCTGCCGGCTACACCAGAACCTCTTGCCGGACACTCCGGAATCACCTGCCAGACATGAGGCAACCAAATGTCAGACGTGCCAGAACCCCGTGCCAGAGACACCGGATGCAACTGCCGAGCATGCCGGAACCTCCTGCTCAACTCGCTGTAACCACCTGCCGGGGACGCCAAAATCACCTGTCAGCTAGGCCAGAACCACGTGGCGGACTCTATGGAATCACCCGCCGGGCATGCCGGAACCAGCTCTCAGACGTGCCAGAAGCACGTGCCGGACACGCCGGAACCACCTACTAGAGAGACCGGAACCACCTGCCAGACCCGCCTGAACCACCTGCTGAGTACGCTGGAACAACCTGCTCTACTCGCTGGAGCCACCTGCTGGACACGCCAAAATCACCTGATGGCTACGCCAGCACCACTCGGCAGACAAGCCAGAATCACCTGCAGGGTATGCCGGAACCACCTCTCAGACGTGCCAGAACCCCTTGTCGGACACTCCGGAATCACCTGTCAGGCATGCCGGAACCACCTCTCGAACGTGCCAGAATGACGTGCCAGAGACACCGGATGCACCTGCCGAGCACGCCGGAACCTCCTCTTCGACTCGCCGGAACCACCAGCCAGAGACGCCAAAATCCCCTGCCAGGTAGGCCAGAATCACATGGCGGACGCTCCGGAATCTCCCGCCGGGAAGGTAGGAACCACCTCTCAAACATACTGGAAGCACGTGCCGGACATGCCGGCACCACGTACTGGACAGACCAGAAACACCTGCCGGACCTGCCTGAACCACCTGCTGAGCACACCGGAACAACTTGCTCGACTCGCTGGAGCCACCTGCTGGACACCCCAAAATCACCAGCCAGCTATGCCAGAACCACTTGCCGTACACTCCGGAATCACCTGCTGGTTACACCAGAGCCACTTGGTGGACAATCCAGAATCACCTGCCGGACATGCCAGAACCACCTGTCACACATGCCGGAACCACGTGCCTGACACGCCGGAACCACCTCGCGGACAGACCGGAACCACCTACCAGACATGCCTGAACCACCTGCCGAGCATGCCGGAACCACCTGCCGGACACGCCAAAATCACCTGCGGGCTAGGCCAGAACCACTTGTAGGACTCTCCTGGAGCACCTGCCGGGCATGCGGGAACCACCTCTCAGACGTGCCAGAACCACGCGCGGCACATGACGGAACCCATTACCGGACAGACCGGAACCACCTGCCGGACACGCCAGAATCACCTGCCAAGAACACCGGAACCACCTGAACAGCTCGCCAGAAACACCTGCCGGACATGCCAAAATCACCTGCCGGCTACACCAGAACCTCTTGCCGGACACTCCGGAATCACCTGCCAGACATGAGGCAACCAAATGTCAGACGTGCCAGAACCCCGTGCCAGAGACACCGGATGCAACTGCCGAGCATGCCGGAACCTCCTGCTCAACTCGCTGTAACCACCTGCCGGGGACGCCAAAATCACCTGTCAGCTAGGCCAGAACCACGTGGCGGACTCTATGGAATCACCCGCCGGGCATGCCGGAACCAGCTCTCAGACGTGCCAGAAGCACGTGCCGGACACGCCGGAACCACCTACTAGAGAGACCGGAACCACCTGCCAGACCCGCCTGAACCACCTGCTGAGTACGCTGGAACAACCTGCTCTACTCGCTGGAGCCACCTGCTGGACACGCCAAAATCACCTGATGGCTACGCCAGCACCACTCGGCAGACAAGCCAGAATCACCTGCAGGGTATGCCGGAACCACCTCTCAGACGTGCCAGAACCCCTTGTCGGACACTCCGGAATCACCTGTCAGGCATGCCGGAACCACCTCTCGAACGTGCCAGAATGACGTGCCAGAGACACCGGATGCACCTGCCGAGCACGCCGGAACCTCCTCTTCGACTCGCCGGAACCACCAGCCAGAGACGCCAAAATCCCCTGCCAGGTAGGCCAGAATCACATGGCGGACGCTCCGGAATCTCCCGCCGGGAAGGTAGGAACCACCTCTCAAACATACTGGAAGCACGTGCCGGACATGCCGGCACCACGTACTGGACAGACCAGAAACACCTGCCGGACCTGCCTGAACCACCTGCTGAGCACACCGGAACAACTTGCTCGACTCGCTGGAGCCACCTGCTGGACACCCCAAAATCACCAGCCAGCTATGCCAGAACCACTTGCCGTACACTCCGGAATCACCTGCTGGTTACACCAGAGCCACTTGGTGGACAATCCAGAATCACCTGCCGGACATGCCAGAACCACCTGTCACACATGCCGGAACCACGTGCCTGACACGCCGGAACCACCTCGCGGACAGACCGGAACCACCTACCAGACATGCCTGAACCACCTGCCGAGCATGCCGGAACCACCTGCCGGACACGCCAAAATCACCTGCGGGCTAGGCCAGAACCACTTGTAGGACTCTCCTGGAGCACCTGCCGGGCATGCGGGAACCACCTCTCAGACGTGCCAGAACCACGCGCGGCACATGACGGAACCCATTACCGGACAGACCGGAACCACCTGCCGGACACGCCAGAATCACCTGCCAAGAACACCGGAACCACCTGAACAGCTCGCCAGAAACACCTGCCGGACATGCCAAAATCACCTGCCGGCTACACCAGAACCTCTTGCCGGACACTCCGGAATCACCTGCCAGACATGAGGCAACCAAATGTCAGACGTGCCAGAACCCCGTGCCAGAGACACCGGATGCAACTGCCGAGCATGCCGGAACCTCCTGCTCAACTCGCTGTAACCACCTGCCGGGGACGCCAAAATCACCTGTCAGCTAGGCCAGAACCACGTGGCGGACTCTATGGAATCACCCGCCGGGCATGCCGGAACCAGCTCTCAGACGTGCCAGAAGCACGTGCCGGACACGCCGGAACCACCTACTAGAGAGACCGGAACCACCTGCCAGACCCGCCTGAACCACCTGCTGAGTACGCTGGAACAACCTGCTCTACTCGCTGGAGCCACCTGCTGGACACGCCAAAATCACCTGATGGCTACGCCAGCACCACTCGGCAGACAAGCCAGAATCACCTGCAGGGTATGCCGGAACCACCTCTCAGACGTGCCAGAACCCCTTGTCGGACACTCCGGAATCACCTGTCAGGCATGCCGGAACCACCTCTCGAACGTGCCAGAATGACGTGCCAGAGACACCGGATGCACCTGCCGAGCACGCCGGAACCTCCTCTTCGACTCGCCGGAACCACCAGCCAGAGACGCCAAAATCCCCTGCCAGGTAGGCCAGAATCACATGGCGGACGCTCCGGAATCTCCCGCCGGGAAGGTAGGAACCACCTCTCAAACATACTGGAAGCACGTGCCGGACATGCCGGCACCACGTACTGGACAGACCAGAAACACCTGCCGGACCTGCCTGAACCACCTGCTGAGCACACCGGAACAACTTGCTCGACTCGCTGGAGCCACCTGCTGGACACCCCAAAATCACCAGCCAGCTATGCCAGAACCACTTGCCGTACACTCCGGAATCACCTGCTGGTTACACCAGAGCCACTTGGTGGACAATCCAGAATCACCTGCCGGACATGCCAGAACCACCTGTCACACATGCCGGAACCACGTGCCTGACACGCCGGAACCACCTCGCGGACAGACCGGAACCACCTACCAGACATGCCTGAACCACCTGCCGAGCATGCCGGAACCACCTGCCGGACACGCCAAAATCACCTGCGGGCTAGGCCAGAACCACTTGTAGGACTCTCCTGGAGCACCTGCCGGGCATGCGGGAACCACCTCTCAGACGTGCCAGAACCACGCGCGGCACATGACGGAACCCATTACCGGACAGACCGGAACCACCTGCCGGACACGCCAGAATCACCTGCCAAGAACACCGGAACCACCTGAACAGCTCGCCAGAAACACCTGCCGGACATGCCAAAATCACCTGCCGGCTACACCAGAACCTCTTGCCGGACACTCCGGAATCACCTGCCAGACATGAGGCAACCAAATGTCAGACGTGCCAGAACCCCGTGCCAGAGACACCGGATGCAACTGCCGAGCATGCCGGAACCTCCTGCTCAACTCGCTGTAACCACCTGCCGGGGACGCCAAAATCACCTGTCAGCTAGGCCAGAACCACGTGGCGGACTCTATGGAATCACCCGCCGGGCATGCCGGAACCAGCTCTCAGACGTGCCAGAAGCACGTGCCGGACACGCCGGAACCACCTACTAGAGAGACCGGAACCACCTGCCAGACCCGCCTGAACCACCTGCTGAGTACGCTGGAACAACCTGCTCTACTCGCTGGAGCCACCTGCTGGACACGCCAAAATCACCTGATGGCTACGCCAGCACCACTCGGCAGACAAGCCAGAATCACCTGCAGGGTATGCCGGAACCACCTCTCAGACGTGCCAGAACCCCTTGTCGGACACTCCGGAATCACCTGTCAGGCATGCCGGAACCACCTCTCGAACGTGCCAGAATGACGTGCCAGAGACACCGGATGCACCTGCCGAGCACGCCGGAACCTCCTCTTCGACTCGCCGGAACCACCAGCCAGAGACGCCAAAATCCCCTGCCAGGTAGGCCAGAATCACATGGCGGACGCTCCGGAATCTCCCGCCGGGAAGGTAGGAACCACCTCTCAAACATACTGGAAGCACGTGCCGGACATGCCGGCACCACGTACTGGACAGACCAGAAACACCTGCCGGACCTGCCTGAACCACCTGCTGAGCACACCGGAACAACTTGCTCGACTCGCTGGAGCCACCTGCTGGACACCCCAAAATCACCAGCCAGCTATGCCAGAACCACTTGCCGTACACTCCGGAATCACCTGCTGGTTACACCAGAGCCACTTGGTGGACAATCCAGAATCACCTGCCGGACATGCCAGAACCACCTGTCACACATGCCGGAACCACGTGCCTGACACGCCGGAACCACCTCGCGGACAGACCGGAACCACCTACCAGACATGCCTGAACCACCTGCCGAGCATGCCGGAACCACCTGCCGGACACGCCAAAATCACCTGCGGGCTAGGCCAGAACCACTTGTAGGACTCTCCTGGAGCACCTGCCGGGCATGCGGGAACCACCTCTCAGACGTGCCAGAACCACGCGCGGCACATGACGGAACCCATTACCGGACAGACCGGAACCACCTGCCGGACACGCCAGAATCACCTGCCAAGAACACCGGAACCACCTGAACAGCTCGCCAGAAACACCTGCCGGACATGCCAAAATCACCTGCCGGCTACACCAGAACCTCTTGCCGGACACTCCGGAATCACCTGCCAGACATGAGGCAACCAAATGTCAGACGTGCCAGAACCCCGTGCCAGAGACACCGGATGCAACTGCCGAGCATGCCGGAACCTCCTGCTCAACTCGCTGTAACCACCTGCCGGGGACGCCAAAATCACCTGTCAGCTAGGCCAGAACCACGTGGCGGACTCTATGGAATCACCCGCCGGGCATGCCGGAACCAGCTCTCAGACGTGCCAGAAGCACGTGCCGGACACGCCGGAACCACCTACTAGAGAGACCGGAACCACCTGCCAGACCCGCCTGAACCACCTGCTGAGTACGCTGGAACAACCTGCTCTACTCGCTGGAGCCACCTGCTGGACACGCCAAAATCACCTGATGGCTACGCCAGCACCACTCGGCAGACAAGCCAGAATCACCTGCAGGGTATGCCGGAACCACCTCTCAGACGTGCCAGAACCCCTTGTCGGACACTCCGGAATCACCTGTCAGGCATGCCGGAACCACCTCTCGAACGTGCCAGAATGACGTGCCAGAGACACCGGATGCACCTGCCGAGCACGCCGGAACCTCCTCTTCGACTCGCCGGAACCACCAGCCAGAGACGCCAAAATCCCCTGCCAGGTAGGCCAGAATCACATGGCGGACGCTCCGGAATCTCCCGCCGGGAAGGTAGGAACCACCTCTCAAACATACTGGAAGCACGTGCCGGACATGCCGGCACCACGTACTGGACAGACCAGAAACACCTGCCGGACCTGCCTGAACCACCTGCTGAGCACACCGGAACAACTTGCTCGACTCGCTGGAGCCACCTGCTGGACACCCCAAAATCACCAGCCAGCTATGCCAGAACCACTTGCCGTACACTCCGGAATCACCTGCTGGTTACACCAGAGCCACTTGGTGGACAATCCAGAATCACCTGCCGGACATGCCAGAACCACCTGTCACACATGCCGGAACCACGTGCCTGACACGCCGGAACCACCTCGCGGACAGACCGGAACCACCTACCAGACATGCCTGAACCACCTGCCGAGCATGCCGGAACCACCTGCCGGACACGCCAAAATCACCTGCGGGCTAGGCCAGAACCACTTGTAGGACTCTCCTGGAGCACCTGCCGGGCATGCGGGAACCACCTCTCAGACGTGCCAGAACCACGCGCGGCACATGACGGAACCCATTACCGGACAGACCGGAACCACCTGCCGGACACGCCAGAATCACCTGCCAAGAACACCGGAACCACCTGAACAGCTCGCCAGAAACACCTGCCGGACATGCCAAAATCACCTGCCGGCTACACCAGAACCTCTTGCCGGACACTCCGGAATCACCTGCCAGACATGAGGCAACCAAATGTCAGACGTGCCAGAACCCCGTGCCAGAGACACCGGATGCAACTGCCGAGCATGCCGGAACCTCCTGCTCAACTCGCTGTAACCACCTGCCGGGGACGCCAAAATCACCTGTCAGCTAGGCCAGAACCACGTGGCGGACTCTATGGAATCACCCGCCGGGCATGCCGGAACCAGCTCTCAGACGTGCCAGAAGCACGTGCCGGACACGCCGGAACCACCTACTAGAGAGACCGGAACCACCTGCCAGACCCGCCTGAACCACCTGCTGAGTACGCTGGAACAACCTGCTCTACTCGCTGGAGCCACCTGCTGGACACGCCAAAATCACCTGATGGCTACGCCAGCACCACTCGGCAGACAAGCCAGAATCACCTGCAGGGTATGCCGGAACCACCTCTCAGACGTGCCAGAACCCCTTGTCGGACACTCCGGAATCACCTGTCAGGCATGCCGGAACCACCTCTCGAACGTGCCAGAATGACGTGCCAGAGACACCGGATGCACCTGCCGAGCACGCCGGAACCTCCTCTTCGACTCGCCGGAACCACCAGCCAGAGACGCCAAAATCCCCTGCCAGGTAGGCCAGAATCACATGGCGGACGCTCCGGAATCTCCCGCCGGGAAGGTAGGAACCACCTCTCAAACATACTGGAAGCACGTGCCGGACATGCCGGCACCACGTACTGGACAGACCAGAAACACCTGCCGGACCTGCCTGAACCACCTGCTGAGCACACCGGAACAACTTGCTCGACTCGCTGGAGCCACCTGCTGGACACCCCAAAATCACCAGCCAGCTATGCCAGAACCACTTGCCGTACACTCCGGAATCACCTGCTGGTTACACCAGAGCCACTTGGTGGACAATCCAGAATCACCTGCCGGACATGCCAGAACCACCTGTCACACATGCCGGAACCACGTGCCTGACACGCCGGAACCACCTCGCGGACAGACCGGAACCACCTACCAGACATGCCTGAACCACCTGCCGAGCATGCCGGAACCACCTGCCGGACACGCCAAAATCACCTGCGGGCTAGGCCAGAACCACTTGTAGGACTCTCCTGGAGCACCTGCCGGGCATGCGGGAACCACCTCTCAGACGTGCCAGAACCACGCGCGGCACATGACGGAACCCATTACCGGACAGACCGGAACCACCTGCCGGACACGCCAGAATCACCTGCCAAGAACACCGGAACCACCTGAACAGCTCGCCAGAAACACCTGCCGGACATGCCAAAATCACCTGCCGGCTACACCAGAACCTCTTGCCGGACACTCCGGAATCACCTGCCAGACATGAGGCAACCAAATGTCAGACGTGCCAGAACCCCGTGCCAGAGACACCGGATGCAACTGCCGAGCATGCCGGAACCTCCTGCTCAACTCGCTGTAACCACCTGCCGGGGACGCCAAAATCACCTGTCAGCTAGGCCAGAACCACGTGGCGGACTCTATGGAATCACCCGCCGGGCATGCCGGAACCAGCTCTCAGACGTGCCAGAAGCACGTGCCGGACACGCCGGAACCACCTACTAGAGAGACCGGAACCACCTGCCAGACCCGCCTGAACCACCTGCTGAGTACGCTGGAACAACCTGCTCTACTCGCTGGAGCCACCTGCTGGACACGCCAAAATCACCTGATGGCTACGCCAGCACCACTCGGCAGACAAGCCAGAATCACCTGCAGGGTATGCCGGAACCACCTCTCAGACGTGCCAGAACCCCTTGTCGGACACTCCGGAATCACCTGTCAGGCATGCCGGAACCACCTCTCGAACGTGCCAGAATGACGTGCCAGAGACACCGGATGCACCTGCCGAGCACGCCGGAACCTCCTCTTCGACTCGCCGGAACCACCAGCCAGAGACGCCAAAATCCCCTGCCAGGTAGGCCAGAATCACATGGCGGACGCTCCGGAATCTCCCGCCGGGAAGGTAGGAACCACCTCTCAAACATACTGGAAGCACGTGCCGGACATGCCGGCACCACGTACTGGACAGACCAGAAACACCTGCCGGACCTGCCTGAACCACCTGCTGAGCACACCGGAACAACTTGCTCGACTCGCTGGAGCCACCTGCTGGACACCCCAAAATCACCAGCCAGCTATGCCAGAACCACTTGCCGTACACTCCGGAATCACCTGCTGGTTACACCAGAGCCACTTGGTGGACAATCCAGAATCACCTGCCGGACATGCCAGAACCACCTGTCACACATGCCGGAACCACGTGCCTGACACGCCGGAACCACCTCGCGGACAGACCGGAACCACCTACCAGACATGCCTGAACCACCTGCCGAGCATGCCGGAACCACCTGCCGGACACGCCAAAATCACCTGCGGGCTAGGCCAGAACCACTTGTAGGACTCTCCTGGAGCACCTGCCGGGCATGCGGGAACCACCTCTCAGACGTGCCAGAACCACGCGCGGCACATGACGGAACCCATTACCGGACAGACCGGAACCACCTGCCGGACACGCCAGAATCACCTGCCAAGAACACCGGAACCACCTGAACAGCTCGCCAGAAACACCTGCCGGACATGCCAAAATCACCTGCCGGCTACACCAGAACCTCTTGCCGGACACTCCGGAATCACCTGCCAGACATGAGGCAACCAAATGTCAGACGTGCCAGAACCCGTGCCAGAGACACCGGATGCAACTGCCGAGCATGCCGGAACCTCCTGCTCAACTCGCTGTAACCACCTGCCGGGGACGCCAAAATCACCTGTCAGCTAGGCCAGAACCACGTGGCGGACTCTATGGAATCACCCGCCGGGCATGCCGGAACCAGCTCTCAGACGTGCCAGAAGCACGTGCCGGACACGCCGGAACCACCTACTAGAGAGACCGGAACCACCTGCCAGACCCGCCTGAACCACCTGCTGAGTACGCTGGAACAACCTGCTCTACTCGCTGGAGCCACCTGCTGGACACGCCAAAATCACCTGATGGCTAACGCCAGCACCACTCGGCAGACAAGCCAGAATCACCTGCAGGGTATGCCGGAACCACCTCTCA
>NW_027225449.1:0-26921 GCF_041296235.1 Equus asinus | reverse complement strand
CCAAACGACCGCGTTTTTTTTTTTTTTTTTCCGCGGCCCGCACACGACCCCGACCGCGCGCCCGGCCCTGGCGGCGGCGGCGACGGCGGCTGGAAATGCCGAGTCTGCGCCGCCTCTTGCCTCCCGTGCGGAGATCGCGCCGCGAGGAAGAGGCCCTCTCGAGAGGGCCAGCGAGGCGGCGAGGAGAAGGGGGGGCGCGCGCCGGGCCGCGGCCTTGTCCCGGCCGGCGCCCGGGGGTGGGCGACGGGGCGGCGGCGGCGGTGGAGCCGGGCGAGTCCGCTGGCCTTGCTCCCCGTCGGCCGGCGCGCGCGTCCCGTCCGTGGCGCGCCCACAAAGACGCCCGCCAGGCGCCGCGGGCGGCCAAGGGCCCCGCCGGCCGCGTCGGCTCCCAGCCAGGCGAGCGGCCACGCGCCCAGGCCCGCCGTCAGGATGGCCGAGCGGTCTAAGGCGCTGCGTTCAGGTCGCAGTCTCCCCTGGAGGCGTGGGTTCGAATCCCACTCCTGACACGCCGACCTTTTGGCCCGCCCAACCAACGCCCGCCTACCCGGGCCTCCCGCACACCCGAGCGCCGCCCTTGGCCGCCTTCCTGGCCGGCCCGGGCTGGCGCTCCGGCCTGTGGCCGCCGCGCCAAACTCCAGGCCCCTACACGCACGCCTCTCCACCCCACCCGCTTCTCACGCCCGCCGCTGCGCGGGCCTGGCGCACTCAGCCCAGGAGGCTGCCCCAGCGCCTCGAACCCACTGGCAACCGGCCTTCCCGACACAGCGCGCGCGCCCCCCGCCCACTCACTCACACAACCCTTCCCACCGGACCCCACACGCGGGGGCTTCAGGACTTCGCGCCCCATCGTTCCTCGCCTGCTCTCCCCTTCCCCCTCCGCACACGAGCCCCCCCATTAGGGGGGTTGTGTAGCCCTCCCTCCCACTCGCGCTCCCACTCCCACTCCCACTCCCCCCCCCCCCCCCCCCCCCCCCCCCCCCCCACCCGACCCTGCGTGAGCAAAGCCCTCCACGGGTCACCCTCCGACTTCTGCCTGGCGCACAGCGCCTCGCTCTTGGAGCGCCACGCCTGCGCAACGGGCGGCACACCGTCCAACACGCTGTCCTTTCCCACAGCCCCCGGCCGCCCGGCCCGCCCATCCTCTCCACACCCTGCTCAGGTCGCCGTCCCCATCTCGGTGGCCTGTGGTGCCCACCACGACTTTTCACCTCGGGGCCTCGCCCGGGCCACACATGCCTGCCTCCCGGGCCCCACGCAGCCCGGCCTTCTGCTCGCCAGCCCACCACAGCGCCCTCCCTGCACGGGGCCTGCCTGGCACGCGGGCCCAACCCGGCAAGCTGGCTCCGGGGAGCAGCGAGCCGAAGCCCTGGATCCCCGTCGCCCACACGCCACGTCGGGCCCACGGCCGGGGCCAAGCCCCGTCTGCACGCGCGAAGGCGCCTCGGGGGCCCAAACCCACGACGACACGACGGCGCGCCTCCTCCGCGGGCGGCCCGCCGGCCGGCAGCCACTCTGCCAAAGCGCGCCCGCCATCCAAGACCGCGCTCCTGCCTCGCCACCAACGCACCCCGGAGCCGGACCCTTGCGGGCGAGCCGTCGGCCAGAGCGCAGGCGCCAGGCTCAGGCCCCTCGGGTCTCTTGGCCTGAGCGCCGCTCAGCGGCGGGCGGCCGAGGCGGCGCTCCCCAGCCTGCGGCTCCCACGGCCGCCCCCACGCCACGGCCCTCCCGCCCAGCCCAGCCCTGCCCAGCCCTGCCCAGCCCTGCCCTGCCCTGCCCTGCCCTGCCCTGCCCCTGCCCTGCCCTGCTCTCGTCCGGCAGGCCGCGCCGTTGGCGCCCGCGCACGGCCACGCGCCCAGCGCACCCGCGGGGAAGCCCGCCGCCCAGGGGACTTGGGCACGGGCCCGTGGGTCGTCGAAGGGAACGTCGCCCGCCACAGATCGCCGCCCCTCGTTGGCACTCGAGCGCGGGCCAGGCTGGGCGCGGCTCCTGGCTTCCTCCGGCGACGCCGGCAGGGTCGCGGCGGCCCTGGGCCGGACACAAGGCGCGGGATGGGCCGAGGCCGCCCCGCTCTGTCGCGGCTCCTCCGCGCCTCGGCGCACAGGTGCCACCGCGCCTCCGGGTCTCCCTGCTCCGCACCCCCCTCCTACCGCGCCCGCCCCCGAGCGCCCTCCAGGGCCCCGCAGCCTCTCTTCCAGCTGCCCCGTCCGCCGACTGGCTCGGATGGAGGAGATGGCCCCGCAGGGCCGTGACCAGTGTCGGGCGGCTGGTGGCGAGCGCCGCTGGGGCGGCGCCTGGTGCGCCGGCCACCGGTGCATGGGTGGTTCAGTGGTAGAATTCTCGCCTGCCACGCGGGAGGCCCGGGTTCGATTCCCGGCCCATGCAGCACCCCGTCCCCTTTTGGTCCCGCGGCCCCCGACGTCCAGCTTAGGCTGCCTCTCTCCTGCGCTCGAGGCGCCCCCACACACCAACACCTTCCGCCCGCCCCGGGCCCTCGCTCTCGCCCTGGAGACAAAAGTCCCCCCCCCCTCCGCCCCCAAACACGCACCCCGGGAACCAAACGCCCGCCCCCCAAACCCCCGTGCCCTGACACATTCACGGCCCAGCCACTCTCGTGCCCGCGCACCTTCCTTCCTTGTCCCTCTTCTTTTCCTTCCCGTGACCCCGCTCGAGTCACGCGTTTCCCTTCGAGGGACACTCTCCCGCAGCACACGCGGGCCCATGCACGCCCCACCTCCTCACGCTCCGCCACCTTTCCCCGCTCTCTGGCTCGCTCTGACCCCGGCCGGCAAGTTACGCGGCGTTGGCACTGCCGGCAGGAAGGAACGTGCCGCTCCTACGGGTGACCCACCGCCTTCTCCCGGAGGGTCCCCGTGTCCTGATGGCGCGCCCTCGAGTCTTTCCAAAGAGTTCCGCGAGATCGTCACCATGCACGCCCGCCGTGTGTTCACCTGATCCCGCTCGGCCGCCATCGGTTGCCAACGCTCGCCGGGCCCTCCACCACCGAAACCACCTGCGCCGCCACTGCCACCCAGTCCACCCACCCCGCCCCTCCCCCCCTTCCCCCGGCGCCAGCACCAAGTCCACCACGCGTCAGCACCGGCACCACGACGAATCCTCGCCGCCACCCCCGCCCCCAGGACGCCCCGAGGACACTGCCAAGCCCGCCGCCGCCACCCCAGCCTGCAAGCCCCAAGCCGCACCCCAGCCCCAACCCCTCCACCTCCACCCTCCCCACCCCCCTACTGCTCCAACACCCCGACGCCTGTCAGGCCCCTCCTCCCCGCGCCCCCACTTTCCAAATCCTTCCCGGCCGGGGATCCTCCGTTCCGTTGGTCCCTTTGGCCTCTTCTCAACTCAACCCCCAACGCACACCCGAGACGCGACTCTCTGTCCCCAGGACAGGTCGTTTCTGTCTCTGGGGCAGGGGCATTCCCCGCCCTTGCCCGCTCCCCACCCCTCCTCTCACCCTACTCCTTAGCCTCACCACCTCGCAGCGCAGCACAGCCAGTCTCGCCCGCCGGCGTCCTCTCCCACCGCAGGGGCTTCCGTCTTCCTCGCACCGGAGCCCACTGCCCCTGCTTGCCACCCGCCGCTCCTTACGGCCTCCAGGCCCCCCCGCCCCACCATCCGCCAACAACCCCGCGGACCCTGTGGTCCTCTCTCGCACGACCCGCCCCGAGGACTCGCTTCCCCCGGCCCTGTCCCCCCTCCCCCGCTCAGGCCCCTCGTCCCCACCCCAACCCTAGATCTCACCCGCCGCCACCCGTGCCGGCCAAGGGGCCTGGCCGCCCGGAGCCCCTGCCTGAGCGGCCCGTTCCCGCAAGCCCCGCACCTCCTCCGGGCCCGCGGCGCTCCGCTCGCACACCCGGGACTCCTCCTCACGCCACCCACCGCGCGGCTCACCGCCGTGCCCTCTTCCTGGGGTCACTTGGCCCTGTGCCCTGACCCGCGTGGGGGGCCACCCACCGGGACCGACGCCTCCATCCCGCACCGTCTCCCGCCCCCGCACGCGCACGCCCAGCACCCCGGCCGGGCCCGTGGGGGAGCTTCCCGCGCTCACGGGGCGCACCCCTATGCCCACCGGGGGCGCCTTGGCACAGGGGAGAACGGCTCCGTCAAAGTCCAGCGTGGGGCCCGCGGCAGCTTCCTGCCGCTCATCGGCTCGGCCCTCCCCTCTGCCTCGGCCGGAACCGGTCCCTGGACAGATACTCAGCTCCGCTGGCTCACGGCGGCGCGCCCGTCGTGGCGGCAAGGGGCCGGAGAGCTGCCATCTCCTTTGGGGAGCAGCCGCAGGAGAAGATGGATGCGGGGCTGGAGAGAGGGATGGCGTGGGTGGACGCCGAGGCGGGAAGGGGAACGCCGTCCAAAGTCCCAGCTCGGTGGGGGGAGGGGCGTGGGGGAGGCAAGAGTTCCGGGGAACGCCCCGGCCACTTGGCCATAGGACGCGGAGCGTCGCTGAGGCCACTGGAAGAAAACGCTGGCCACCCCCGCCACCCGTCCGCCCCCAGCCCCTCCCCACCTGCTTGCCCGTGGCGTTTTCCGGAACGGCCTCCTGTAGCTCCCTGCTCTGTCTCCTCCGCGGCGGGCTGGTCTCGCTAGCCCGACGGACGGACGGGTCGAGGGTCACTGGCCCATCTCCGCCTCTCGGGCGCCGCGGCCGGGCCCTCGGCTCCCACGCCCGCGCGAGACCCAGACGCCCCTGGCGCCCAATCGCCGGGCCCCCGGGACACGCAGCGGGCCCAGGACCCGGCAGGCGGCGGCGGGAAAGCTGCCGGCGCCTTGGCTGGCGCGAGGGGCGAGGCCAGGGACCACAGGTCTCGGCAGGTGGCCCGACCGGTCCAGGGAGACCCCTGCCCCCTCCCGCCCGCACCCCCAGCCCCAGCCCCCACCGGCGGCCCCACCTCGGGAGGGACCAAGGGGCGGCTTGGGGGCCGCGAAACTGTCGCGGCCGAAGCCAGGCTGCGGGAGAGTCGAAGCGCGTGCGGGGGCCGGCGGCGGGGCTGTGCGCCCGCGGCCACGGCGGGAGAGAGGCGGCCCCAGCCACCGAGGAAGAGGGGAAGCGAGGCGAGCGTCCGAGGAGGAGGAGGAGGAGGAGGAGGGGAGACGCCCAGGGGGCGAGCGGGGGCCGAAAGGTCTGCCGTTGGCAGGGGTGGAGGGGGCGTGGCAGGGTCAGGGCTGGACGTGGCGGGTGGCCTTGTCGGGAGGCCGAGGCCAGGGGGCGAGGGGCGAAGCGAGCGAGCTCCGGCGCGGGCTAAAAGTGTGCGTGGTGGGGGGAGGGGTCGCGGCCGCCCGCGCCGCGCCGGGGAGGCGGAGGTCGGGCGGCCGGCAGGCGGGCAGGCGGAGAGGAAGAAGAAAGGCTTCCCTGACCGGGAATCGAACCCGGGCCGCGGCGGTGAGAGCGCCGAATCCTAACCACTAGACCACCAGGGAGCGTCGGGCTTCGCGCCTCGCCTGCGCCTCCTGGACCCGGGGCCCGCAGCCCGCCCGCTCGCCGCTCCCTCGCCGCCGGGGCCCCCTGCCTTGCGCAGGCCAGCCGCCCGCCGCCCCGGCCCAGGCACGCGCCCTCGCCGGCTTCCTGCTCGCCGCGCCCTCAAAACGCTGCGCGCGCACACACGCACACACACACACACACACACACACACACACACGCACAGCCGCACGCCCGCCGCCCGCCGCCCGCCTCCGGGGCGGGAGGGCCCCGCAGCTCGGCAAAAGGTCGGCCCGCTGCGTTGGCCGGGAATCGAACCCGGGTCAACTGCTTGGAAGGCAGCTATGCTCACCACTATACCACCAACGCCGCACAGCCCGGCCTGCCCCGAGACGCCGGCCCGGGGCTCGCGCCACAGCAGTCCGGCCGCCGCCGCCGCCGCCGCCGCCGCCGCCGCCTGGCGCAGCCCTGCTCCGACGCCCCGCCCGCCCGCAGCGCGGCGCTGCCACCGGCGCCACCAACCGCCGCCCCGCGCCAGCGCCAGCGCCGCGCCCGACGCGGCAGCCCTCGTCCGCCGGGACGGACCGCCTCTGGGGGGCGCCCTCGCTGCCGCGCCACCAAGCGACCGCCATTCCCACGCCGACCGCCCCGCCAAAGCCCCGGCCGGGCGCCCGCCCTCCACCGTCCGGCTCGCCCCAGCCCCTCTCCACAGGCTGCTCGGCGAGGCAGCTGCGCGCACCGAGAGAGGACCCACCCGCCGCCCGTCCCGGCAGCTGTGCAGCTGTGCAGCGCGCGTCGCGCGTCGCGTCGCGTCGCAGGGAGCCCCGTGCGCCAGCCGCTGGGGGCGGGCCGCTCGTCGGGCGCTGCGGGGAGCAGAGGAAGCCTTGGCTCGGCCGTGCCGAACGACCGCCGCCCGACGGCGAGGGGGCCTCGGGGAGGGGTCCCCGTGGGCAGGCCGGGCACGGGTTGGCGGCCTGCGCCTGGCTGGAGGGCGGGGCAGGGCGAAGAAGCGCCCTCGGGGGCTGGAGGGCGGGGCGCGGCAGGGCGAAGAAGGGCCCTCGGGGGCAAGCGGCCGGACGCAGAGCGGCGCCAGCCACCAAAAAGGGACGTCTTGCCTCCCCGTCGGGGAATCGAACCCCGGTCTCCCGCGTGACAGGCGGGGATACTCACCACTATACTAACGAGGACGGCGGCGGCCGCCCCGGCGCCCGACCGCTCTCCGGCTGCCTGCCGACGCCGACCCCCGCCCTCGAGGCCCTGCCCGCCACCGGTGCCCGGCACGTGTGCCCCATCCGACCCGACAGCCAAACGACCGCGTCATCCAGCAAAGCGGCCCGCGGCCCGCACACGACCCCGACCGCGCGCCCGGCCCTGGCGGCGGCGGCGACGGCGGCTGGAAATGCCGAGTCTGCGCCGCCTCTTGCCTCCCGTGCGGAGATCGCGCCGCGAGGAAGAGGCCCTCTCGAGAGGGCCAGCGAGGCGGCGAGGAGAAGGGGGGCGCGCGCCGGGCCGCGGCCTTGTCCCGGCCGGCGCCCGGGGTGGGCGACGGGGCGGCGGCGGCGGTGGAGCCGGGCGAGTCCGCTGGCCTTGCTCCCCGTCGGCCGGCGCGCGCGTCCCGTCCGTGGCGCGCCCACAAAGACGCCCGCCAGGCGCCGCGGGCGGCCAAGGGCCCCGCCGGCCGCGTCGGCTCCCAGCCAGGCGAGCGGCCACGCGCCCAGGCCCGCCGTCAGGATGGCCGAGCGGTCTAAGGCGCTGCGTTCAGGTCGCAGTCTCCCCTGGAGGCGTGGGTTCGAATCCCACTCCTGACACGCCGACCTTTTGGCCCGCCCAACCAACGCCCGCCTACCCGGGCCTCCCGCACACCCGAGCGCCGCCCTTGGCCGCCTTCCTGGCCGGCCCGGGCTGGCGCTCCGGCCTGTGGCCGCCGCGCCAAACTCCAGGCCCCTACACGCACGCCTCTCCACCCCACCCGCTTCTCACGCCCGCCGCTGCGCGGGCCTGGCGCACTCAGCCCAGGAGGCTGCCCCAGCGCCTCGAACCCACTGGCAACCGGCCTTCCCGACACAGCGCGCGCGCCCCCGCCCACTCACTCACACACCCTTCCCACCGGACCCCACACGCGGGGGCTTCAGGACTTCGCGCCCCATCGTTCCTCGCCTGCTCTCCCCTTCCCCCTCCGCACACGAGCCCCCCCATTAGGGGGGTTGTGTAGCCCTCCCTCCCACTCGCGCTCCCACTCCCACTCCCACTCCCCCTCCCCCACCCCACCCCACCCCACCCCACCCGACCCTGCGTGAGCAAAGCCCTCCACGGGTCACCCTCCGACTTCTGCCTGGCGCACAGCGCCTCGCTCTTGGAGCGCCACGCCTGCGCAACGGGCGGCACACCGTCCAACACGCTGTCCTTTCCCACAGCCCCCGGCCGCCCGGCCCGCCCATCCTCTCCACACCCTGCTCAGGTCGCCGTCCCCATCTCGGTGGCCTGTGGTGCCCACCACGACTTTTCACCTCGGGGCCTCGCCCGGGCCACACATGCCTGCCTCCCGGGCCCCACGCAGCCCGGCCTTCTGCTCGCCAGCCCACCACAGCGCCCTCCCTGCACGGGGCCTGCCTGGCACGCGGGCCCAACCCGGCAAGCTGGCTCCGGGGAGCAGCGAGCCGAAGCCCTGGATCCCCGTCGCCCACACGCCACGTCGGGCCCACGGCCGGGGCCAAGCCCCGTCTGCACGCGCGAAGGCGCCTCGGGGGCCCAAACCCACGACGACACGACGGCGCGCCTCCTCCGCGGGCGGCCCGCCGGCCGGCAGCCACTCTGCCAAAGCGCGCCCGCCATCCAAGACCGCGCTCCTGCCTCGCCACCAACGCACCCCGGAGCCGGACCCTTGCGGGCGAGCCGTCGGCCAGAGCGCAGGCGCCAGGCTCAGGCCCCTCGGGTCTCTTGGCCTGAGCGCCGCTCAGCGGCGGGCGGCCGAGGCGGCGCTCCCCAGCCTGCGGCTCCCACGGCCGCCCCCACGCCACGGCCCTCCCGCCCAGCCCAGCCCTGCCCAGCCCTGCCCAGCCCTGCCCTGCCCTGCCCTGCCCTGCCCTGCCCTGCCCTGCCCTGCTCTCGTCCGGCAGGCCGCGCCGTTGGCGCCCGCGCACGGCCACGCGCCCAGCGCACCCGCGGGGAAGCCCGCCGCCCAGGGGACTTGGGCACGGGCCCGTGGGTCGTCGAAGGGAACGTCGCCCGCCACAGATCGCCGCCCCTCGTTGGCACTCGAGCGCGGGCCAGGCTGGGCGCGGCTCCTGGCTTCCTCCGGCGACGCCGGCAGGGTCGCGGCGGCCCTGGGCCGGACACAAGGCGCGGGATGGGCCGAGGCCGCCCCGCTCTGTCGCGGCTCCTCCGCGCCTCGGCGCACAGGTGCCACCGCGCCTCCGGGTCTCCCTGCTCCGCACCCCCCTCCTACCGCGCCCGCCCCCGAGCGCCCTCCAGGGCCCCGCAGCCTCTCTTCCAGCTGCCCCGTCCGCCGACTGGCTCGGATGGAGGAGATGGCCCCGCAGGGCCGTGACCAGTGTCGGGCGGCTGGTGGCGAGCGCCGCTGGGGCGGCGCCTGGTGGCGCCGGCCACCGGTGCATGGGTGGTTCAGTGGTAGAATTCTCGCCTGCCACGCGGGAGGCCCGGGTTCGATTCCCGGCCCATGCAGCACCCCGTCCCCTTTTGGTCCCGCGGCCCCGACGTCCAGCTTAGGCTGCCTCTCTCCTGCGCTCGAGGCCGCCCCCACACACCAACACCTTCCGCCCGCCCCGGGCCCTCGCTCTCGCCCTGGAGACAAAAGTCCCCCCCCCCTCCGCCCCCAAACACGCACCCCGGGAACCAAACGCCCGCCCCCCAAACCCCCGTGCCCTGACACATTCACGGCCCAGCCACTCTCGTGCCCGCGCACCTTCCTTCCTTGTCCCTCTTCTTTTCCTTCCCGTGACCCCGCTCGAGTCACGCGTTTCCCTTCGAGGGACACTCTCCCGCAGCACACGCGGGCCCATGCACGCCCCACCTCCTCACGCTCCGCCACCTTTCCCCGCTCTCTGGCTCGCTCTGACCCCGGCCGGCAAGTTACGCGGCGTTGGCACTGCCGGCAGGAAGGAACGTGCCGCTCCTACGGGTGACCCACCGCCTTCTCCCGGAGGGTCCCCGTGTCCTGATGGCGCGCCCTCGAGTCTTTCCAAAGAGTTCCGCGAGATCGTCACCATGCACGCCCGCCGTGTGTTCACCTGATCCCGCTCGGCCGCCATCGGTTGCCAACGCTCGCCGGGCCCTCCACCACCGAAACCACCTGCGCCGCCACTGCCACCCAGTCCACCCACCCCGCCCCTCCCCCCCTTCCCCCGGCGCCAGCACCAAGTCCACCACGCGTCAGCACCGGCACCACGACGAATCCTCGCCGCCACCCCCGCCCCCAGGACGCCCCGAGGACACTGCCAAGCCCGCCGCCGCCACCCCAGCCTGCAAGCCCCAAGCCGCACCCCAGCCCCAACCCCTCCACCTCCACCCTCCCCACCCCCCTACTGCTCCAACACCCCGACGCCTGTCAGGCCCCTCCTCCCCGCGCCCCCACTTTCCAAATCCTTCCCGGCCGGGGATCCTCCGTTCCGTTGGTCCCTTTGGCCTCTTCTCAACTCAACCCCCAACGCACACCCGAGACGCGACTCTCTGTCCCCAGGACAGGTCGTTTCTGTCTCTGGGGCAGGGGCATTCCCCGCCCTTGCCCGCTCCCCACCCCTCCTCTCACCCTACTCCTTAGCCTCACCACCTCGCAGCGCAGCACAGCCAGTCTCGCCCGCCGGCGTCCTCTCCCACCGCAGGGGCTTCCGTCTTCCTCGCACCGGAGCCCACTGCCCCTGCTTGCCACCCGCCGCTCCTTACGGCCTCCAGGCCCCCCCGCCCCACCATCCGCCAACAACCCCGCGGACCCTGTGGTCCTCTCTCGCACGACCCGCCCCGAGGACTCGCTTCCCCCGGCCCTGTCCCCCCTCCCCCGCTCAGGCCCCTCGTCCCCACCCCAACCCTAGATCTCACCCGCCGCCACCCGTGCCGGCCAAGGGGCCTGGCCGCCCGGAGCCCCTGCCTGAGCGGCCCGTTCCCGCAAGCCCCGCACCTCCTCCGGGCCCGCGGCGCTCCGCTCGCACACCCGGGACTCCTCCTCACGCCACCCACCGCGCGGCTCACCGCCGTGCCCTCTTCCTGGGGTCACTTGGCCCTGTGCCCTGACCCGCGTGGGGGGCCACCCACCGGGACCGACGCCTCCATCCCGCACCGTCTCCCGCCCCCGCACGCGCACGCCCAGCACCCCGGCCGGGCCCGTGGGGGAGCTTCCCGCGCTCACGGGGCGCACCCCTATGCCCACCGGGGGCGCCTTGGCACAGGGGAGAACGGCTCCGTCAAAGTCCAGCGTGGGGCCCGCGGCAGCTTCCTGCCGCTCATCGGCTCGGCCCTCCCCTCTGCCTCGGCCGGAACCGGTCCCTGGACAGATACTCAGCTCCGCTGGCTCACGGCGGCGCGCCCGTCGTGGCGGCAAGGGGCCGGAGAGCTGCCATCTCCTTTGGGGAGCAGCCGCAGGAGAAGATGGATGCGGGGCTGGAGAGAGGGATGGCGTGGGTGGACGCCGAGGCGGGAAGGGGAACGCCGTCCAAAGTCCCAGCTCGGTGGGGGGAGGGGCGTGGGGGAGGCAAGAGTTCCGGGGAACGCCCCGGCCACTTGGCCATAGGACGCGGAGCGTCGCTGAGGCCACTGGAAGAAAACGCTGGCCACCCCCGCCACCCGTCCGCCCCCAGCCCCTCCCCACCTGCTTGCCCGTGGCGTTTTCCGGAACGGCCTCCTGTAGCTCCCTGCTCTGTCTCCTCCGCGGCGGGCTGGTCTCGCTAGCCCGACGGACGGACGGGTCGAGGGTCACTGGCCCATCTCCGCCTCTCGGGCGCCGCGGCCGGGCCCTCGGCTCCCACGCCCGCGCGAGACCCAGACGCCCCTGGCGCCCAATCGCCGGGCCCCCGGGACACGCAGCGGGCCCAGGACCCGGCAGGCGGCGGCGGGAAAGCTGCCGGCGCCTTGGCTGGCGCGAGGGGCGAGGCCAGGGACCACAGGTCTCGGCAGGTGGCCCGACCGGTCCAGGGAGACCCCTGCCCCCTCCCGCCCGCACCCCCAGCCCCAGCCCCCACCGGCGGCCCCACCTCGGGAGGGACCAAGGGGCGGCTTGGGGGCCGCGAAACTGTCGCGGCCGAAGCCAGGCTGCGGGAGAGTCGAAGCGCGTGCGGGGGCCGGCGGGGGGCTGTGCGCCCGCGGCCACGGCGGGAGAGAGGCGGCCCCAGCCACCGAGGAAGAGGGGAAGCGAGGCGAGCGTCCGAGGAGGAGGAGGAGGAGGAGGGGAGACGCCCAGGGGGCGAGCGGGGGCCGAAAGGTCTGCCGTTGGCAGGGGTGGAGGGGGCGTGGCAGGGTCAGGGCTGGACGTGGCGGGTGGCCTTGTCGGGAGGCCGAGGCCAGGGGGCGAGGGGCGAAGCGAGCGAGCTCCGGCGCGGGCTAAAAGTGTGCGTGGTGGGGGGAGGGGTCGCGGCCGCCCGCGCCGCGCCGGGGAGGCGGAGGTCGGGCGGCCGGCAGGCGGGCAGGCGGAGAGGAAGAAGAAAGGCTTCCCTGACCGGGAATCGAACCCGGGCCGCGGCGGTGAGAGCGCCGAATCCTAACCACTAGACCACCAGGGAGCGTCGGGCTTCGCGCCTCGCCTGCGCCTCCTGGACCCGGGGCCCGCAGCCCGCCCGCTCGCCGCTCCCTCGCCGCCGGGGCCCCCTGCCTTGCGCAGGCCAGCCGCCCGCCGCCCCGGCCCAGGCACGCGCCCTCGCCGGCTTCCTGCTCGCCGCGCCCTCAAAACGCTGCGCGCGCACACACGCACACACACACACGCACACACACACACACGCACAGCCGCACGCCCGCCGCCCGCCGCCCGCCTCCGGGGCGGGAGGGCCCCGCAGCTCGGCAAAAGGTCGGCCCGCTGCGTTGGCCGGGAATCGAACCCGGGTCAACTGCTTGGAAGGCAGCTATGCTCACCACTATACCACCAACGCCGCACAGCCCGGCCTGCCCCGAGACGCCGGCCCGGGGCTCGCGCCACAGCAGTCCGGCCGCCGCCGCCGCCGCCGCCGCCGCCGCCGCCGCCTGGCGCAGCCCTGCTCCGACGCCCCGCCCGCCCGCAGCGCGGCGCTGCCACCGGCGCCACCAACCGCCGCCCCGCGCCAGCGCCAGCGCCGCGCCCGACGCGGCAGCCCTCGTCCGCCGGGACGGACCGCCTCTGGGGGGCGCCCTCGCTGCCGCGCCACCAAGCGACCGCCATTCCCACGCCGACCGCCCCGCCAAAGCCCCGGCCGGGCGCCCGCCCTCCACCGTCCGGCTCGCCCCAGCCCCTCTCCACAGGCTGCTCGGCGAGGCAGCTGCGCGCACCGAGAGAGGACCCACCCGCCGCCCGTCCCGGCAGCTGTGCAGCTGTGCAGCGCGCGTCGCGCGTCGCGTCGCGTCGCAGGGAGCCCCGTGCGCCAGCCGCTGGGGGCGGGCCGCTCGTCGGGCGCTGCGGGGAGCAGAGGAAGCCTTGGCTCGGCCGTGCCGAACGACCGCCGCCCGACGGCGAGGGGGCCTCGGGGAGGGGTCCCCGTGGGCAGGCCGGGCACGGGTTGGCGGCCTGCGCCTGGCTGGAGGGCGGGGCAGGGCGAAGAAGCGCCCTCGGGGGCTGGAGGGCGGGGCGCGGCAGGGCGAAGAAGGGCCCTCGGGGGCAAGCGGCCGGACGCAGAGCGGCGCCAGCCACCAAAAAGGGACGTCTTGCCTCCCCGTCGGGGAATCGAACCCCGGTCTCCCGCGTGACAGGCGGGGATACTCACCACTATACTAACGAGGACGGCGGCGGCCGCCCCGGCGCCCGACCGCTCTCCGGCTGCCTGCCGACGCCGACCCCCGCCCTCGAGGCCCTGCCCGCCACCGGTGCCCGGCACGTGTGCCCCATCCGACCCGACAGCCAAACGACCGCGTCATCCAGCAAAGCGGCCCGCGGCCCGCACACGACCCCGACCGCGCGCCCGGCCCTGGCGGCGGCGGCGACGGCGGCTGGAAATGCCGAGTCTGCGCCGCCTCTTGCCTCCCGTGCGGAGATCGCGCCGCGAGGAAGAGGCCCTCTCGAGAGGGCCAGCGAGGCGGCGAGGAGAAGGGGGGCGCGCGCCGGGCCGCGGCCTTGTCCCGGCCGGCGCCCGGGGTGGGCGACGGGGCGGCGGCGGCGGTGGAGCCGGGCGAGTCCGCTGGCCTTGCTCCCCGTCGGCCGGCGCGCGCGTCCCGTCCGTGGCGCGCCCACAAAGACGCCCGCCAGGCGCCGCGGGCGGCCAAGGGCCCCGCCGGCCGCGTCGGCTCCCAGCCAGGCGAGCGGCCACGCGCCCAGGCCCGCCGTCAGGATGGCCGAGCGGTCTAAGGCGCTGCGTTCAGGTCGCAGTCTCCCCTGGAGGCGTGGGTTCGAATCCCACTCCTGACACGCCGACCTTTTGGCCCGCCCAACCAACGCCCGCCTACCCGGGCCTCCCGCACACCCGAGCGCCGCCCTTGGCCGCCTTCCTGGCCGGCCCGGGCTGGCGCTCTGGCCTGTGGCCGCCGCGCCAAACTCCAGGCCCCTACACGCACGCCTCTCCACCCCACCCGCTTCTCACGCCCGCCGCTGCGCGGGCCTGGCGCACTCAGCCCAGGAGGCTGCCCCAGCGCCTCGAACCCACTGGCAACCGGCCTTCCCGACACAGCGCGCGCGCCCCCGCCCACTCACTCACACACCCTTCCCACCGGACCCCACACGCGGGGGCTTCAGGACTTCGCGCCCCATCGTTCCTCGCCTGCTCTCCCCTTCCCCCTCCGCACACGAGCCCCCCCATTAGGGGGGTTGTGTAGCCCTCCCTCCCACTCGCGCTCCCACTCCCACTCCCACTCCCCCTCCCCCACCCCACCCCACCCCACCCCACCCCACCCCACCCGACCCTGCGTGAGCAAAGCCCTCCACGGGTCACCCTCCGACTTCTGCCTGGCGCACAGCGCCTCGCTCTTGGAGCGCCACGCCTGCGCAACGGGCGGCACACCGTCCAACACGCTGTCCTTTCCCACAGCCCCCGGCCGCCCGGCCCGCCCATCCTCTCCACACCCTGCTCAGGTCGCCGTCCCCATCTCGGTGGCCTGTGGTGCCCACCACGACTTTTCACCTCGGGGCCTCGCCCGGGCCACACATGCCTGCCTCCCGGGCCCCACGCAGCCCGGCCTTCTGCTCGCCAGCCCACCACAGCACCCTCCCTGCACGGGGCCTGCCTGGCACGCGGGCCCAACCCGGCAAGCTGGCTCCGGGGAGCAGCGAGCCGAAGCCCTGGATCCCCGTCGCCCACACGCCACGTCGGGCCCACGGCCGGGGCCAAGCCCCGTCTGCACGCGCGAAGGCGCCTCGGGGGCCCAAACCCACGACGACACGACGGCGCGCCTCCTCCGCGGGCGGCCCGCCGGCCGGCAGCCACTCTGCCAAAGCGCGCCCGCCATCCAAGACCGCGCTCCTGCCTCGCCACCAACGCACCCCGGAGCCGGACCCTTGCGGGCGAGCCGTCGGCCAGAGCGCAGGCGCCAGGCTCAGGCCCCTCGGGTCTCTTGGCCTGAGCGCCGCTCAGCGGCGGGCGGCCGAGGCGGCGCTCCCCAGCCTGCGGCTCCCACGGCCGCCCCCACGCCACGGCCCTCCCGCCCAGCCCAGCCCTGCCCAGCCCTGCCCAGCCCTGCCCTGCCCTGCCCTGCCCTGCCCTGCCCTGCTCTCGTCCGGCAGGCCGCGCCGTTGGCGCCCGCGCACGGCCACGCGCCCAGCGCACCCGCGGGGAAGCCCGCCGCCCAGGGGACTTGGGCACGGGCCCGTGGGTCGTCGAAGGGAACGTCGCCCGCCACAGATCGCCGCCCCTCGTTGGCACTCGAGCGCGGGCCAGGCTGGGCGCGGCTCCTGGCTTCCTCCGGCGACGCCGGCAGGGTCGCGGCGGCCCTGGGCCGGACACAAGGCGCGGGATGGGCCGAGGCCGCCCCGCTCTGTCGCGGCTCCTCCGCGCCTCGGCGCACAGGTGCCACCGCGCCTCCGGGTCTCCCTGCTCCGCACCCCCCTCCTACCGCGCCCGCCCCCGAGCGCCCTCCAGGGCCCCGCAGCCTCTCTTCCAGCTGCCCCGTCCGCCGACTGGCTCGGATGGAGGAGATGGCCCCGCAGGGCCGTGACCAGTGTCGGGCGGCTGGTGGCGAGCGCCGCTGGGGCGGCGCCTGGTGGCGCCGGCCACCGGTGCATGGGTGGTTCAGTGGTAGAATTCTCGCCTGCCACGCGGGAGGCCCGGGTTCGATTCCCGGCCCATGCAGCACCCCGTCCCCTTTTGGTCCCGCGGCCCCGACGTCCAGCTTAGGCTGCCTCTCTCCTGCGCTCGAGGCCGCCCCCACACACCAACACCTTCTGCCCGCCCCGGGCCCTCGCTCTCGCCCTGGAGACAAAAGTCCCCCCCCCCTCCGCCCCCAAACACGCACCCCGGGAACCAAACGCCCGCCCCCCAAACCCCCGTGCCCTGACACATTCACGGCCCAGCCACTCTCGTGCCCGCGCACCTTCCTTCCTTGTCCCTCTTCTTTTCCTTCCCGTGACCCCGCTCGAGTCACGCGTTTCCCTTCGAGGGACACTCTCCCGCAGCACACGCGGGCCCATGCACGCCCCACCTCCTCACGCTCCGCCACCTTTCCCCGCTCTCTGGCTCGCTCTGACCCCGGCCGGCAAGTTACGCGGCGTTGGCACTGCCGGCAGGAAGGAACGTGCCGCTCCTACGGGTGACCCACCGCCTTCTCCCGGAGGGTCCCCGTGTCCTGATGGCGCGCCCTCGAGTCTTTCCAAAGAGTTCCGCGAGATCGTCACCATGCACGCCCGCCGTGTGTTCACCTGATCCCGCTCGGCCGCCATCGGTTGCCAACGCTCGCCGGGCCCTCCACCACCGAAACCACCTGCGCCGCCACTGCCACCCAGTCCACCCACCCCGCCCCTCCCCCCCTTCCCCCGGCGCCAGCACCAAGTCCACCACGCGTCAGCACCGGCACCACGACGAATCCTCGCCGCCACCCCCGCCCCCAGGACGCCCCGAGGACACTGCCAAGCCCGCCGCCGCCACCCCAGCCTGCAAGCCCCAAGCCGCACCCCAGCCCCAACCCCTCCACCTCCACCCTCCCCACCCCCCTACTGCTCCAACACCCCGACGCCTGTCAGGCCCCTCCTCCCCGCGCCCCCACTTTCCAAATCCTTCCCGGCCGGGGATCCTCCGTTCCGTTGGTCCCTTTGGCCTCTTCTCAACTCAACCCCCAACGCACACCCGAGACGCGACTCTCTGTCCCCAGGACAGGTCGTTTCTGTCTCTGGGGCAGGGGCATTCCCCGCCCTTGCCCGCTCCCCACCCCTCCTCTCACCCTACTCCTTAGCCTCACCACCTCGCAGCGCAGCACAGCCAGTCTCGCCCGCCGGCGTCCTCTCCCACCGCAGGGGCTTCCGTCTTCCTCGCACCGGAGCCCACTGCCCCTGCTTGCCACCCGCCGCTCCTTACGGCCTCCAGGCCCCCCCGCCCCACCATCCGCCAACAACCCCGCGGACCCTGTGGTCCTCTCTCGCACGACCCGCCCCGAGGACTCGCTTCCCCCGGCCCTGTCCCCCCTCCCCCGCTCAGGCCCCTCGTCCCCACCCCAACCCTAGATCTCACCCGCCGCCACCCGTGCCGGCCAAGGGGCCTGGCCGCCCGGAGCCCCTGCCTGAGCGGCCCGTTCCCGCAAGCCCCGCACCTCCTCCGGGCCCGCGGCGCTCCGCTCGCACACCCGGGACTCCTCCTCACGCCACCCACCGCGCGGCTCACCGCCGTGCCCTCTTCCTGGGGTCACTTGGCCCTGTGCCCTGACCCGCGTGGGGGGCCACCCACCGGGACCGACGCCTCCATCCCGCACCGTCTCCCGCCCCCGCACGCGCACGCCCAGCACCCCGGCCGGGCCCGTGGGGGAGCTTCCCGCGCTCACGGGGCGCACCCCTATGCCCACCGGGGGCGCCTTGGCACAGGGGAGAACGGCTCCGTCAAAGTCCAGCGTGGGGCCCGCGGCAGCTTCCTGCCGCTCATCGGCTCGGCCCTCCCCTCTGCCTCGGCCGGAACCGGTCCCTGGACAGATACTCAGCTCCGCTGGCTCACGGCGGCGCGCCCGTCGTGGCGGCAAGGGGCCGGAGAGCTGCCATCTCCTTTGGGGAGCAGCCGCAGGAGAAGATGGATGCGGGGCTGGAGAGAGGGATGGCGTGGGTGGACGCCGAGGCGGGAAGGGGAACGCCGTCCAAAGTCCCAGCTCGGTGGGGGGAGGGGCGTGGGGGAGGCAAGAGTTCCGGGGAACGCCCCGGCCACTTGGCCATAGGACGCGGAGCGTCGCTGAGGCCACTGGAAGAAAACGCTGGCCACCCCCGCCACCCGTCCGCCCCCAGCCCCTCCCCACCTGCTTGCCCGTGGCGTTTTCCGGAACGGCCTCCTGTAGCTCCCTGCTCTGTCTCCTCCGCGGCGGGCTGGTCTCGCTAGCCCGACGGACGGACGGGTCGAGGGTCACTGGCCCATCTCCGCCTCTCGGGCGCCGCGGCCGGGCCCTCGGCTCCCACGCCCGCGCGAGACCCAGACGCCCCTGGCGCCCAATCGCCGGGCCCCCGGGACACGCAGCGGGCCCAGGACCCGGCAGGCGGCGGCGGGAAAGCTGCCGGCGCCTTGGCTGGCGCGAGGGGCGAGGCCAGGGACCACAGGTCTCGGCAGGTGGCCCGACCGGTCCAGGGAGACCCCTGCCCCCTCCCGCCCGCACCCCCAGCCCCAGCCCCCACCGGCGGCCCCACCTCGGGAGGGACCAAGGGGCGGCTTGGGGGCCGCGAAACTGTCGCGGCCGAAGCCAGGCTGCGGGAGAGTCGAAGCGCGTGCGGGGGCCGGCGGGGGGCTGTGCGCCCGCGGCCACGGCGGGAGAGAGGCGGCCCCAGCCACCGAGGAAGAGGGGAAGCGAGGCGAGCGTCCGAGGAGGAGGAGGAGGAGGAGGGGAGACGCCCAGGGGGCGAGCGGGGGCCGAAAGGTCTGCCGTTGGCAGGGGTGGAGGGGGCGTGGCAGGGTCAGGGCTGGACGTGGCGGGTGGCCTTGTCGGGAGGCCGAGGCCAGGGGGCGAGGGGCGAAGCGAGCGAGCTCCGGCGCGGGCTAAAAGTGTGCGTGGTGGGGGGAGGGGTCGCGGCCGCCCGCGCCGCGCCGGGGAGGCGGAGGTCGGGCGGCCGGCAGGCGGGCAGGCGGAGAGGAAGAAGAAAGGCTTCCCTGACCGGGAATCGAACCCGGGCCGCGGCGGTGAGAGCGCCGAATCCTAACCACTAGACCACCAGGGAGCGTCGGGCTTCGCGCCTCGCCTGCGCCTCCTGGACCCGGGGCCCGCAGCCCGCCCGCTCGCCGCTCCCTCGCCGCCGGGGCCCCCTGCCTTGCGCAGGCCAGCCGCCCGCCGCCCCGGCCCAGGCACGCGCCCTCGCCGGCTTCCTGCTCGCCGCGCCCTCAAAACGCTGCGCGCGCACACACGCACACACACACACGCACACACACACACACGCACAGCCGCACGCCCGCCGCCCGCCGCCCGCCTCCGGGGCGGGAGGGCCCCGCAGCTCGGCAAAAGGTCGGCCCGCTGCGTTGGCCGGGAATCGAACCCGGGTCAACTGCTTGGAAGGCAGCTATGCTCACCACTATACCACCAACGCCGCACAGCCCGGCCTGCCCCGAGACGCCGGCCCGGGGCTCGCGCCACAGCAGTCCGGCCGCCGCCGCCGCCGCCGCCGCCGCCGCCGCCGCCGCCGCCTGGCGCAGCCCTGCTCCGACGCCCCGCCCGCCCGCAGCGCGGCGCTGCCACCGGCGCCACCAACCGCCGCCCCGCGCCAGCGCCAGCGCCGCGCCCGACGCGGCAGCCCTCGTCCGCCGGGACGGACCGCCTCTGGGGGGCGCCCTCGCTGCCGCGCCACCAAGCGACCGCCATTCCCACGCCGACCGCCCCGCCAAAGCCCCGGCCGGGCGCCCGCCCTCCACCGTCCGGCTCGCCCCAGCCCCTCTCCACAGGCTGCTCGGCGAGGCAGCTGCGCGCACCGAGAGAGGACCCACCCGCCGCCCGTCCCGGCAGCTGTGCAGCTGTGCAGCGCGCGTCGCGCGTCGCGTCGCGTCGCAGGGAGCCCCGTGCGCCAGCCGCTGGGGGCGGGCCGCTCGTCGGGCGCTGCGGGGAGCAGAGGAAGCCTTGGCTCGGCCGTGCCGAACGACCGCCGCCCGACGGCGAGGGGGCCTCGGGGAGGGGTCCCCGTGGGCAGGCCGGGCACGGGTTGGCGGCCTGCGCCTGGCTGGAGGGCGGGGCAGGGCGAAGAAGCGCCCTCGGGGGCTGGAGGGCGGGGCGCGGCAGGGCGAAGAAGGGCCCTCGGGGGCAAGCGGCCGGACGCAGAGCGGCGCCAGCCACCAAAAAGGGACGTCTTGCCTCCCCGTCGGGGAATCGAACCCCGGTCTCCCGCGTGACAGGCGGGGATACTCACCACTATACTAACGAGGACGGCGGCGGCCGCCCCGGCGCCCGACCGCTCTCCGGCTGCCTGCCGACGCCGACCCCCGCCCTCGAGGCCCTGCCCGCCACCGGTGCCCGGCACGTGTGCCCCATCCGACCCGACAGCCAAACGACCGCGTCATCCAGCAAAGCGGCCCGCGGCCCGCACACGACCCCGACCGCGCGCCCGGCCCTGGCGGCGGCGGCGACGGCGGCTGGAAATGCCGAGTCTGCGCCGCCTCTTGCCTCCCGTGCGGAGATCGCGCCGCGAGGAAGAGGCCCTCTCGAGAGGGCCAGCGAGGCGGCGAGGAGAAGGGGGGCGCGCGCCGGGCCGCGGCCTTGTCCCGGCCGGCGCCCGGGGTGGGCGACGGGGCGGCGGCGGCGGTGGAGCCGGGCGAGTCCGCTGGCCTTGCTCCCCGTCGGCCGGCGCGCGCGTCCCGTCCGTGGCGCGCCCACAAAGACGCCCGCCAGGCGCCGCGGGCGGCCAAGGGCCCCGCCGGCCGCGTCGGCTCCCAGCCAGGCGAGCGGCCACGCGCCCAGGCCCGCCGTCAGGATGGCCGAGCGGTCTAAGGCGCTGCGTTCAGGTCGCAGTCTCCCCTGGAGGCGTGGGTTCGAATCCCACTCCTGACACGCCGACCTTTTGGCCCGCCCAACCAACGCCCGCCTACCCGGGCCTCCCGCACACCCGAGCGCCGCCCTTGGCCGCCTTCCTGGCCGGCCCGGGCTGGCGCTCCGGCCTGTGGCCGCCGCGCCAAACTCCAGGCCCCTACACGCACGCCTCTCCACCCCACCCGCTTCTCACGCCCGCCGCTGCGCGGGCCTGGCGCACTCAGCCCAGGAGGCTGCCCCAGCGCCTCGAACCCACTGGCAACCGGCCTTCCCGACACAGCGCGCGCGCCCCCGCCCACTCACTCACACACCCTTCCCACCGGACCCCACACGCGGGGGCTTCAGGACTTCGCGCCCCATCGTTCCTCGCCTGCTCTCCCCTTCCCCCTCCGCACACGAGCCCCCCCATTAGGGGGGTTGTGTAGCCCTCCCTCCCACTCGCGCTCCCACTCCCACTCCCACTCCCCCTCCCCCACCCCACCCCACCCCACCCCACCCGACCCTGCGTGAGCAAAGCCCTCCACGGGTCACCCTCCGACTTCTGCCTGGCGCACAGCGCCTCGCTCTTGGAGCGCCACGCCTGCGCAACGGGCGGCACACCGTCCAACACGCTGTCCTTTCCCACAGCCCCCGGCCGCCCGGCCCGCCCATCCTCTCCACACCCTGCTCAGGTCGCCGTCCCCATCTCGGTGGCCTGTGGTGCCCACCACGACTTTTCACCTCGGGGCCTCGCCCGGGCCACACATGCCTGCCTCCCGGGCCCCACGCAGCCCGGCCTTCTGCTCGCCAGCCCACCACAGCGCCCTCCCTGCACGGGGCCTGCCTGGCACGCGGGCCCAACCCGGCAAGCTGGCTCCGGGGAGCAGCGAGCCGAAGCCCTGGATCCCCGTCGCCCACACGCCACGTCGGGCCCACGGCCGGGGCCAAGCCCCGTCTGCACGCGCGAAGGCGCCTCGGGGGCCCAAACCCACGACGACACGACGGCGCGCCTCCTCCGCGGGCGGCCCGCCGGCCGGCAGCCACTCTGCCAAAGCGCGCCCGCCATCCAAGACCGCGCTCCTGCCTCGCCACCAACGCACCCCGGAGCCGGACCCTTGCGGGCGAGCCGTCGGCCAGAGCGCAGGCGCCAGGCTCAGGCCCCTCGGGTCTCTTGGCCTGAGCGCCGCTCAGCGGCGGGCGGCCGAGGCGGCGCTCCCCAGCCTGCGGCTCCCACGGCCGCCCCCACGCCACGGCCCTCCCGCCCAGCCCAGCCCTGCCCAGCCCTGCCCAGCCCTGCCCTGCCCTGCCCTGCCCTGCCCTGCCCTGCTCTCGTCCGGCAGGCCGCGCCGTTGGCGCCCGCGCACGGCCACGCGCCCAGCGCACCCGCGGGGAAGCCCGCCGCCCAGGGGACTTGGGCACGGGCCCGTGGGTCGTCGAAGGGAACGTCGCCCGCCACAGATCGCCGCCCCTCGTTGGCACTCGAGCGCGGGCCAGGCTGGGCGCGGCTCCTGGCTTCCTCCGGCGACGCCGGCAGGGTCGCGGCGGCCCTGGGCCGGACACAAGGCGCGGGATGGGCCGAGGCCGCCCCGCTCTGTCGCGGCTCCTCCGCGCCTCGGCGCACAGGTGCCACCGCGCCTCCGGGTCTCCCTGCTCCGCACCCCCCTCCTACCGCGCCCGCCCCCGAGCGCCCTCCAGGGCCCCGCAGCCTCTCTTCCAGCTGCCCCGTCCGCCGACTGGCTCGGATGGAGGAGATGGCCCCGCAGGGCCGTGACCAGTGTCGGGCGGCTGGTGGCGAGCGCCGCTGGGGCGGCGCCTGGTGGCGCCGGCCACCGGTGCATGGGTGGTTCAGTGGTAGAATTCTCGCCTGCCACGCGGGAGGCCCGGGTTCGATTCCCGGCCCATGCAGCACCCCGTCCCCTTTTGGTCCCGCGGCCCCGACGTCCAGCTTAGGCTGCCTCTCTCCTGCGCTCGAGGCCGCCCCCACACACCAACACCTTCCGCCCGCCCCGGGCCCTCGCTCTCGCCCTGGAGACAAAAGTCCCCCCCCCCTCCGCCCCCAAACACGCACCCCGGGAACCAAACGCCCGCCCCCCAAACCCCCGTGCCCTGACACATTCACGGCCCAGCCACTCTCGTGCCCGCGCACCTTCCTTCCTTGTCCCTCTTCTTTTCCTTCCCGTGACCCCGCTCGAGTCACGCGTTTCCCTTCGAGGGACACTCTCCCGCAGCACACGCGGGCCCATGCACGCCCCACCTCCTCACGCTCCGCCACCTTTCCCCGCTCTCTGGCTCGCTCTGACCCCGGCCGGCAAGTTACGCGGCGTTGGCACTGCCGGCAGGAAGGAACGTGCCGCTCCTACGGGTGACCCACCGCCTTCTCCCGGAGGGTCCCCGTGTCCTGATGGCGCGCCCTCGAGTCTTTCCAAAGAGTTCCGCGAGATCGTCACCATGCACGCCCGCCGTGTGTTCACCTGATCCCGCTCGGCCGCCATCGGTTGCCAACGCTCGCCGGGCCCTCCACCACCGAAACCACCTGCGCCGCCACTGCCACCCAGTCCACCCACCCCGCCCCTCCCCCCCTTCCCCCGGCGCCAGCACCAAGTCCACCACGCGTCAGCACCGGCACCACGACGAATCCTCGCCGCCACCCCCGCCCCCAGGACGCCCCGAGGACACTGCCAAGCCCGCCGCCGCCACCCCAGCCTGCAAGCCCCAAGCCGCACCCCAGCCCCAACCCCTCCACCTCCACCCTCCCCACCCCCCTACTGCTCCAACACCCCGACGCCTGTCAGGCCCCTCCTCCCCGCGCCCCCACTTTCCAAATCCTTCCCGGCCGGGGATCCTCCGTTCCGTTGGTCCCTTTGGCCTCTTCTCAACTCAACCCCCAACGCACACCCGAGACGCGACTCTCTGTCCCCAGGACAGGTCGTTTCTGTCTCTGGGGCAGGGGCATTCCCCGCCCTTGCCCGCTCCCCACCCCTCCTCTCACCCTACTCCTTAGCCTCACCACCTCGCAGCGCAGCACAGCCAGTCTCGCCCGCCGGCGTCCTCTCCCACCGCAGGGGCTTCCGTCTTCCTCGCACCGGAGCCCACTGCCCCTGCTTGCCACCCGCCGCTCCTTACGGCCTCCAGGCCCCCCCGCCCCACCATCCGCCAACAACCCCGCGGACCCTGTGGTCCTCTCTCGCACGACCCGCCCCGAGGACTCGCTTCCCCCGGCCCTGTCCCCCCTCCCCCGCTCAGGCCCCTCGTCCCCACCCCAACCCTAGATCTCACCCGCCGCCACCCGTGCCGGCCAAGGGGCCTGGCCGCCCGGAGCCCCTGCCTGAGCGGCCCGTTCCCGCAAGCCCCGCACCTCCTCCGGGCCCGCGGCGCTCCGCTCGCACACCCGGGACTCCTCCTCACGCCACCCACCGCGCGGCTCACCGCCGTGCCCTCTTCCTGGGGTCACTTGGCCCTGTGCCCTGACCCGCGTGGGGGGCCACCCACCGGGACCGACGCCTCCATCCCGCACCGTCTCCCGCCCCCGCACGCGCACGCCCAGCACCCCGGCCGGGCCCGTGGGGGAGCTTCCCGCGCTCACGGGGCGCACCCCTATGCCCACCGGGGGCGCCTTGGCACAGGGGAGAACGGCTCCGTCAAAGTCCAGCGTGGGGCCCGCGGCAGCTTCCTGCCGCTCATCGGCTCGGCCCTCCCCTCTGCCTCGGCCGGAACCGGTCCCTGGACAGATACTCAGCTCCGCTGGCTCACGGCGGCGCGCCCGTCGTGGCGGCAAGGGGCCGGAGAGCTGCCATCTCCTTTGGGGAGCAGCCGCAGGAGAAGATGGATGCGGGGCTGGAGAGAGGGATGGCGTGGGTGGACGCCGAGGCGGGAAGGGGAACGCCGTCCAAAGTCCCAGCTCGGTGGGGGGAGGGGCGTGGGGGAGGCAAGAGTTCCGGGGAACGCCCCGGCCACTTGGCCATAGGACGCGGAGCGTCGCTGAGGCCACTGGAAGAAAACGCTGGCCACCCCCGCCACCCGTCCGCCCCCAGCCCCTCCCCACCTGCTTGCCCGTGGCGTTTTCCGGAACGGCCTCCTGTAGCTCCCTGCTCTGTCTCCTCCGCGGCGGGCTGGTCTCGCTAGCCCGACGGACGGACGGGTCGAGGGTCACTGGCCCATCTCCGCCTCTCGGGCGCCGCGGCCGGGCCCTCGGCTCCCACGCCCGCGCGAGACCCAGACGCCCCTGGCGCCCAATCGCCGGGCCCCCGGGACACGCAGCGGGCCCAGGACCCGGCAGGCGGCGGCGGGAAAGCTGCCGGCGCCTTGGCTGGCGCGAGGGGCGAGGCCAGGGACCACAGGTCTCGGCAGGTGGCCCGACCGGTCCAGGGAGACCCCTGCCCCCTCCCGCCCGCACCCCCAGCCCCAGCCCCCACCGGCGGCCCCACCTCGGGAGGGACCAAGGGGCGGCTTGGGGGCCGCGAAACTGTCGCGGCCGAAGCCAGGCTGCGGGAGAGTCGAAGCGCGTGCGGGGGCCGGCGGCGGGGCTGTGCGCCCGCGGCCACGGCGGGAGAGAGGCGGCCCCAGCCACCGAGGAAGAGGGGAAGCGAGGCGAGCGTCCGAGGAGGAGGAGGAGGAGGAGGGGAGACGCCCAGGGGGCGAGCGGGGGCCGAAAGGTCTGCCGTTGGCAGGGGTGGAGGGGGCGTGGCAGGGTCAGGGCTGGACGTGGCGGGTGGCCTTGTCGGGAGGCCGAGGCCAGGGGGCGAGGGGCGAAGCGAGCGAGCTCCGGCGCGGGCTAAAAGTGTGCGTGGTGGGGGGAGGGGTCGCGGCCGCCCGCGCCGCGCCGGGGAGGCGGAGGTCGGGCGGCCGGCAGGCGGGCAGGCGGAGAGGAAGAAGAAAGGCTTCCCTGACCGGGAATCGAACCCGGGCCGCGGCGGTGAGAGCGCCGAATCCTAACCACTAGACCACCAGGGAGCGTCGGGCTTCGCGCCTCGCCTGCGCCTCCTGGACCCGGGGCCCGCAGCCCGCCCGCTCGCCGCTCCCTCGCCGCCGGGGCCCCCTGCCTTGCGCAGGCCAGCCGCCCGCCGCCCCCGGCCCAGGCACGCGCCCTCGCCGGCTTCCTGCTCGCCGCGCCCTCAAAACGCTGCGCGCGCACACACGCACACACACACACGCACACACACACACACGCACAGCCGCACGCCCGCCGCCCGCCGCCCGCCTCCGGGGCGGGAGGGCCCCGCAGCTCGGCAAAAGGTCGGCCCGCTGCGTTGGCCGGGAATCGAACCCGGGTCAACTGCTTGGAAGGCAGCTATGCTCACCACTATACCACCAACGCCGCACAGCCCGGCCTGCCCCGAGACGCCGGCCCGGGGCTCGCGCCACAGCAGTCCGGCCGCCGCCGCCGCCGCCGCCGCCGCCGCCGCCTGGCGCAGCCCTGCTCCGACGCCCCGCCCGCCCGCAGCGCGGCGCTGCCACCGGCGCCACCAACCGCCGCCCCGCGCCAGCGCCAGCGCCGCGCCCGACGCGGCAGCCCTCGTCCGCCGGGACGGACCGCCTCTGGGGGGCGCCCTCGCTGCCGCGCCACCAAGCGACCGCCATTCCCACGCCGACCGCCCCGCCAAAGCCCCGGCCGGGCGCCCGCCCTCCACCGTCCGGCTCGCCCCAGCCCCTCTCCACAGGCTGCTCGGCGAGGCAGCTGCGCGCACCGAGAGAGGACCCACCCGCCGCCCGTCCCGGCAGCTGTGCAGCTGTGCAGCGCGCGTCGCGCGTCGCGTCGCGTCGCAGGGAGCCCCGTGCGCCAGCCGCTGGGGGCGGGCCGCTCGTCGGGCGCTGCGGGGAGCAGAGGAAGCCTTGGCTCGGCCGTGCCGAACGACCGCCGCCCGACGGCGAGGGGGCCTCGGGGAGGGGTCCCCGTGGGCAGGCCGGGCACGGGTTGGCGGCCTGCGCCTGGCTGGAGGGCGGGGCAGGGCGAAGAAGCGCCCTCGGGGGCTGGAGGGCGGGGCGCGGCAGGGCGAAGAAGGGCCCTCGGGGGCAAGCGGCCGGACGCAGAGCGGCGCCAGCCACCAAAAAGGGACGTCTTGCCTCCCCGTCGGGGAATCGAACCCCGGTCTCCCGCGTGACAGGCGGGGATACTCACCACTATACTAACGAGGACGGCGGCGGCCGCCCCGGCGCCCGACCGCTCTCCGGCTGCCTGCCGACGCCGACCCCCGCCCTCGAGGCCCTGCCCGCCACCGGTGCCCGGCACGTGTGCCCCATCCGACCCGACAGCCAAACGACCGCGTCATCCAGCAAAGCG
>NW_027225448.1:0-59109 GCF_041296235.1 Equus asinus | reverse complement strand
AGATGGAACACTTCCTAACACATTCTACAAGGCCACTGTCACCCTGATCCCAAAGCCAGATGAGGAAAACACAAAGAAGGAAAATTAGAGGCCAGTATCACTGATGAACATACATGCAAAAGTCCTCGACAAAACAGTGGCAACCTGAATGCAGCAATACATTAAAAGCATCATACACCATGATCAAATGGGATTTATACAGGGATGCACGGATGCTTCAGCATCTGCGAATCAATCAATGTGATAAACCACATTAACAACATGAGGAATAAAAACTATATGATCATCTCAACAGACACAGAGAAAGCATTTGACAAGATCCAACAGCCATTTATGATAAAAACTCTCAACAAAATGGGTACAGAAGTAAAGTGCCTCAACATAATAAAGGCCATATATGACAAACTGACAGCCAACATCATACTCAACAAGGAAAAACTGAAAACCATCCCTCTAAGACAAACAGGAAGAAGACAATCTCCACTAATATTCAATGCAGTAGTGGATATTTTGGCAAGAGCAATTAAGCAAGAGAAAGAAATAAAAGCAATCCAAGCTGGCAATGAAGAAGTGAAACTCTCAGTGTTTACAGATGACATGATTTTATATATAGAAAATCCTAAAGAATCCACTGGAAAACTACTAGAAATAATGAAGAACTACAGCAAAGCTGCAGGGTACAAAATCAACTTATAAAAATCAGTTGCATTTCTATACTCTAATAATGAACTAACAGAAAGAGAACTCAAGAATACAATCCCATTTACAAGTGCAACAAAAAGAATAAAATATCTAGGAATAAATTTGACCAAGGAGGTAAGACCTATACAATGAAAATTATAAGACATTATTGAAAGAAATCAATAATGACATTATAAAACGGAAAAATATTCCAGGCATATGGATTGGGAAGATAAACATAGTTAAAATGTCCATACTACCTAAAGAAATCTACAGATCCAATGTAATCCCAATCAGAATCCCAATGATATTCTTCAGGGAAAGAGAACTAAGAAGGCTAAAATTCATATGGGGCAACCAAAGACCCCAAACAGTGAAACCAATCCTGAGAAAAAAGAATGAAGCTGGAGGCATCACAATCCCTGACTTCAAAATATACTACAAAGCTATGGTAATCAAAACAGCATGGTACTGGTACACAAACAGACACATAGATCAATGGAACAGAACTGAAAGCCAGAAAGAAAACCACACATCTATGGACAGCTAATCCTCGACAAAGGAGCTAAGAACATACGATGGAGAAAGCAAAGTCTCTTCAATAAATGGTGCTGGGGAAACTGGGCAGCTACATGCACAAGAATGAAAGTAGACCATTATCTTTCTCGCCATACACAAAAATCAACTCAAAAGAGATTAAAGACCTGCAGATAAGACGTGAAACTATAAAACTCCTAGATGAAAATATAGGCAGTATACTCTTTGACATCGGTCTTAGCAGTACCTTTTCAAATACCATGTCTACTCTCGCAAGGGAAACAAAAGAAAAAATAAGCAAATGGGACTTCATCAGATTAAGGAGCTTCTGCAAGGCCAAGGAAACCAAGAACATAACAAAAAGACAACCCACCCACCAACTGGGAGAAAATATTTGCAAGTCATATATCCAACAAGGGGTTAATCTCCATACTATATAAAGAACTCATACAATTCAACAACAAAAAAACAAACAACCCAATCAAAAAATGGGCAGAGGAATGTGAGGACACAGGGAAAGGTGGCTGTCCACAAGGTAAGAAGAGAGGTCTCACCAGAAACCAATTCTGGTGGCACCTTCATCTCTGACTTACAGCCTCCTTATGAGAAAATAAACTTCTGCTGTTTGAGCCACCCAAAAAAAAAAAAAAAAAGGGCAGAGGATATGAACAGACATTTCTCCAAAGCAGATGGCCAACAGGCACACGAAAAGATGTTCAACATCACTAATCATCAGGAGAATGCAAATCAAAACTACACTAAGTATCACCTTACACCTGTCAGAATGGCTATAATCACCAAGACAAAAAAGAGCAAATGTTGGAGAGGGTGTGGAGAAAAGGGAACCCTCATACACTGCTGGTGGGAATGCAAATTGGTGCAGTCACTATGGAAAACAGCATGGAGATTTCTCAAGAAATTAAAAATAAAACTACCATATGATCCAGCTATGCCACTGCTGGGTATTTATCCAAAGAACTTGAAATCAACAATTTAAATAGACCCATGAACCCCTATGTTCTTTGCAGCATTATTCACAATAGTCAAGATGTGGAAGCAACTCAAGTGCCCATCGACTGATGATTGAATAAAGATGATGTGGTAGTTATATACAATGAAATACTACTCAGCCATAACAAAAGACAAAACCTTCCCATTTGCAACAACATGGATGGAACTTGAGGATATTATGTTAAGCTAAATAAGCCAGACAGAAAAAGATGAACACCGTATGATTTCACTCATGTGGAAGATAAATACATGGACAGAGAACAGATTAGTGGTTACCTAAGGGTAGGAGGTTCGGGGGTGGGGATAAGGGCTAAAGGGGCACATATATATGGTGAGTGACAAATAATAATGTACAACTGGAATTTCACAATGTTATAAACTATTATGACCTAAGTAAAATTGATCTCCTGAAGAAACGCTAGCATATGTTCAAAGGAGACATGATGAAGAGTGTTTATGGAACCACATTTAATAGCACCAAATTAGAAAAAGATTCAAAAATCCACCAAGGGTAGATAAATTACAGTTTACTCATACAACTTAATACTAAACAGGAATGAAAAGTGAGCAATCTAGATTAGTGTTGTCCAAAAGAAATGTAATGTAAGCCACAAACATGAGCCACAAATATAATGTAAAATTTTCTAGAAGCCAAGTTAAGGAAATTGAAAAGGCAGGTGAAATTAATTTTAATATCTTATTTAACCCAATATATCCAAATTATCACTTCAATATACAATATAAAGGAATTCGTAATGAGATTTTACATAATTTTTTCATTTTGTCTTAACCCATTGTGCAAATACATTTCCAGCACATCTCAATTCACACTAGCTACATTTCAAATACTCAATAGCCAGAGATAGTGGCTATTGTTTTGGATAGTGCTGATCTGAGGCTACTTCATACTCCCCAAAACAACACTAAACAAAAAAGCAAGCTGTAAAATAATATGTACTGTAGGGTGCAACTTAAACTTAGGAAACCAAAAGAATTCTAAATAATGTTTATGACTACGTAAAAACGTGTCCATTATATGTTCATATATGTAGACAATATTTTAAAATCCATGAGACCTCACGTCTACCTGTAATGTTTTACTTCTCTAAAAGAAATCTGAAGCAAATGTGACATAAGATTTCATAAGGCTGGGTAGTAGGTGGAAAGGTATTTATATGGTGTTCTTGTCTGGAATATTTCACAATTAAATAAATTCAGAGTGTGCATGTTCTAGAACTCTCATTACCTCTACCTTACAATAACTTAAGTCTGAAAATATGCTAACGAAGTATTTAGAATATAAACAACTTACTTCACTTTGTTCTACAGAGAATAAAAGTAGCCTTCTTTCCTTCATGTAAGTTTTAAGGGAAACGAAAACTTCAAAAAACAAAATAAAGATAAGAATTGATACATTTGCCTTACTTATTTACTCAATAAGCATTTACTACATGGCTATCATTAGCATTCAAGAAGCTCATGGTGTGGAGAACAGCTTTTTCTGTCACAAGTTACACAGTCATGTGGAGATCAAAGTATATTTAGGCACTTTACAGAATACCAAGATCCAAGAAAAAGAGCTACACACCAAAACAGCGACTTTTGGCCCTCAAAATAATCGTTAAATGGAAAAATTTAAAGGAGATTCCTAAAATAGCATATTAGTTTGCTGTATCACCCTGGGACACACAAGGACTTCCTAGAATAGTGTTTTTTAAAAGACCAGTGAAAACACACATGCAAAACCCTCATTATTCATTCTATTTAGTGTTGGCTAAATATGAATTACTGGGACATAAGCTAAATACTCTAAGAAAGGTTCCCAGTGTATGAAAGCAAAGTTCAAAATGAGAAGCACTGAAACCACAGAGAATGAGTTGTCACAACTCAGAACTTCAGATATAAACCATCATTCACAACAACAAATTTTATGCAGAACAAGAAATCTGATAAAATCTAGTTGAAAAGGCAACTTTAAAAATTAAACTTCAATTATCCTGATCTCTTCAATTTACTTTGAAATGAATAAGAAAACAAGATGGATTGTTACATCAATGGAGAGTTGGATAGATAGATAAATATGTGATGAAATAAGTACAGTAAAATACTAAAGGTAGACTCCAGTAAGTATATGTAAAATTTTTTCAATCTAGCTGTAAGTTTGAAAATTTTTCATAATAAAATGTTGAAATATTTATACTTCAATAATATGAGAGTAGGGGCTGGCCCCATGGCCGAGTGGTTAAGTTTGCGCGCTCCACTGCAGGCGGCCCAGTGTTTCGTTGGTTCGAATCCTGGGCACAGACATGGCACTGCTCATCAGACCACGCTGAGGCAGCATCCCACATGCCACAACTAGAAGGACTCACAACGAAGAACGTACAACTCTGTACTGGGGGGCTTTGGGAAGAAAAAGGAAAAAAATAAAAAATCTTTAAAAAAATAACATGAGAGTATAATAACCTCTAAACTACAATTATGATGGACGCCAAACACCAAAGATACTACCACTTAAAGGAAATCAAGAATGCTACCTGTTTCTTGTATTGGCACCAAAAGAAAATAAAAAAAAAATCAACTTGTCTTTTTGCAAATAGTTCATTTTAGGCAAACACTCTACGGCACAGTTTTTTTAAAAAACAAAAAAATTCAATATAATAATATGATGTCTGGAATTTGTTTCAAAATAATCCAGTGAGGGGGGACCTGGGTGGGTATATATGAAATTCAACTAACCATGAGATGGTAATTGTTGAAGCTTGGTGACAGGTACTTGGCAGGGTTCTATTTTCTTCTTTTTGAATACACTTGTGATTTTCCAGAATAAGAAAGTTAAATATATAAAGAATATTATTTTAACACCTAGCTCAGTGTTCTATACCCTAGAATAAGTGGCCTATAAACAGTAGGTACTCAAATTTGTATAGATAAGCATTTATATAAGTAAGGAAATCTAGAATTTAAACTCACACACTTCTGATTATATTCAGTTAAACATGGATTAATGCTTATTTGTGAATTCATGACATAAAAACATACAAGTCATTCATTTCAAGCGTCCCCTGCCCTTACACCTCACTGGGTGTTCCTAGAGAAGATTCAACCGCCATAGGTAACATTTACTGGGTTAAGCACTGTTCTAAGTGCTTAACACGCATTATCTCAGGTAATCCTCAGAACTACCCTATAAGATAGGTACTATTATTATCTCCATTGTACGGATGAGAAAACTGAGGCACAGGGAGGTTAGGTAACTTGCCCGAAGTCACAATGTAAATAAATTGTGGAGCCAGAATCTAAATGTAGTTGATAACTCCCAAATCATACCTTAGCCAGATCTGAATTACAAAGTACTTAAGAAGTAGAGGTTTGCTTTCATTTAATATAGCAAGTAAAAAATGGGGAGAGATTTTTAAAGTACTCAGGAAAAAAAGAAAAAAAAGAAAGTACTCAGGAAAAACAATTCTTAGCAATGTTGTAATTAGATGGGGGCTTTAAACAAGTGAGTCCAATGTCCTGAATTTACAGCAAATCAAACACAGCTATAATTAAACATATTCTACTTGATTACATAAAAATTCCACAAATACATATGACACTAGAAAGAAACAGCTCTCTAGAGCCACAGGATAGTATGGACGTCACGACTGTATCCCCTAGTAAATAAACAGCCATTTAATAAGTATTTGCTGAATAAGCTGAATGGTTAAAACAATCCTTATCTTATTTGTATAGTTGGATGTTTTTTACTTTGCAGATAAAATAAGCTGTTTCAACTATTTATAGTATTAAAGGTGTAACTAATCCTGGCTCCCCATTAAACGATAATCTTGTAGAAAGATACTGATCCTTGTTTTTATGGACAATTAAGTTCTAAATCTTCTGGGTACCTCCATATTTCTTGATCTATTATTATAGTGTGCATTTAGGAAAGTAGTAAGAGAGTTACCAGGACTTGACATGAGTTCCATAAATCTGATCCAAGCTTCTGGACTTTCCCCACTCTGATCAAAGAATGTAAGGGAAGGGTAACTGTTCTTTGGCCAACTTCTAACTTATTCCACATTTTTCACCATAATAAAATCACATAGGTAATAAAGAAATGGAATTCCAAGTTCTAATATAAGACATACGATGGAAAGGTCAAATAAGGAATATTTTTTCACAGCAGAAAGATTAGTTTAAATTACTCAAATTTTATAGAAGACTAGAATTGGTTTACTCTCACTTTTTTTCTCCTATTCCAGACTTCCTCCTGCTATAGGTAGGCATCAAGACCTTTCCACCTAGCAAATGGAATTTATTCTGACCTCTAAAGGTCATACTGTTAAACTGGTTATGGAACTTAAAACAGAGTCAAAACTATGGAGCATGCAAATCCAAAGTAGAAACTGTACATCAGAACAAAGAACACATACAAACTACTTTGAGATTAGAAAAGGAAACTTTTCTGATCGAAAACAACTATGTCACTAATTGCACACTCCTAGAAAGTTCCCTTAGCTTCTGAGTTATGTTGTAGTGATTTCAGTAAATAATCACCTTATCTTAATTTAAATAGTAAGGAAACAACTCTGAAGCATATGAACAAAAACACAAGGAATCAAGAAGATTCTAAATAATCCACTGTCACAACAATAGAATTGTAGCTAATTTACTTCCTTGAGACTGTAGCAATGACACAAAACTGTAAAAATTACTTTAAGACATAACAAGTGTCCTTTGGTTTCTTGAACAAGAGTTCTGACATGACTTACAGAAAAATATTCTACATTCTTCATTGTTATAAAATACATACAAAAAATCCTAATGGGCTATTAAAAGCATAGTACTGCACCAAGAACCCTGATCTGGGAGTCAAATAATCTTGGTTCTAGTCCTAATTACTACTTAGAGTTATGACCTTAAGCAAACTGCAACCTCAGTAGAGCTCAATTTCCTCACTTGTAAAATGAGAGAACTTTACTAGATGACTGTTAAGATAACGTTCCAGCTATTAAATTTGCTTCTGAAAGGGATCATCAATCCAACTTTATATTTGACTTTCCAAGTGGTTAAGTTCACACACTCGCTTTGGCAGCACGGGTTTCCCCAGTTTGGATCCTGGGTGTAGACCTACACACTGCTCATCAAGCCACATTGTGGCAGCATCCCACATAACATAGAGGAAGGTTGGAACAGATGTTAGCTCAGCAACAATCTTCCTCAAGCAAAAGGAGGAAGATTGGCAACAGATGTCAGCTCAGGGCCAATCTTCCTCACACAAATAAAAAAGAAAGAAAGAAAGAATTGAGACCTAGGGACACACAAGTAATAGAAGACCCAGAACTAAGTTACAGAAAGCATGGTATTACTCCAGTGCTTTTTCAATATTTCATTCTATTAAAAACACTACCCATAACCTGATAATACCTTGACTTACTTTATATCACCCAAAGTTTCAAAGTTATTTCATTCCTTCACCAACTATTTAAGTCTAAGTGTAAATCAAGCTAGCTATCATCGCTGAACGGGAGCTGTGTCATATAATAAATCTACTTTGCCCATCATTCCACTGTTTATCATTGTTAACTAATTATCTTTTCAAAAGCAAGAGACTCAATAATCCTCACAGAGATCTGGCCCAAGAGTAAAAACAGACTTCCTCCCCCTACCATGTTTCCTAATTTTTAGAAAAGCACATGCAACAAATAACAAAGATTTATTACCTATCGTTACACAAATAAATGTTGGCTTTAACAATAACTTCGATGAAACAAATTTATGAATAAAAGGAAATGTTTTGAACTCCTCACTCTTTTATAACTGGATCACAACTAGGCCACACTACTCAAAACTAAGGAAATATGAACCATACCCTTGCTTCCTTAGAAGGATATCATTAAATATGTCTAGCGTCCACATGGAGGAAAAATCCTGTCCTCAGGTACTTTTCTTGAAAAACAGAAATACAGTAAATAAGAGGAAATAAATGTATCTACGCATATGGTCTTAGCCAGTTCTTAGAAAGCAAAAGACTAGCCATACCATTATAAGATTCAAAACCATGAAAATTTCACTTCTAAAATCGTTATTACATAAAAACTTGCAGAGCTCTCTTTTAGAGAAAGGAATAGCAAATTCAAATACAACACTAGAAATAAAACAAAAGTTAGAAAAATCCACTTAAATTATTAAAGATAAAGCAAACAGGAGCCAGACCGGTGGTGCAGCAGTTACGTTTGCACGTTCCTCTTTGGGGGCCCGGGGTTCACGGGTTCAGATCCTGGCTGCAGACATGGCACCGCTTGTCAAGCCATGCTGTGGCAGGCGTCCCACATATAAAGTAGAGGAAGAAGGGCACGGATGTGAGCTCAGGGCCAGTCTTCCTCAGCAAAAAGAGGACGACTGGCAGCAGATGTTAGCTCAGGGCTAATCTTCCTCAAAAAAAAAAAGGTAAAACAGTATAAACAGTATATTCTTAGACATGACTATGAACATGTTAAAAGAACATTTCCAGTCACATAAAAATTACTTCTGATTTTCACAGAATGCTATTCCCCATCCCTGCCAACTATAATCTGTTATGGTGAAAGACCTAAGCCAAGCCAAGTTATATTTGTAAGTTTCAAGACCGTAACAATTTAAATAAAAAGGAAAACAAGCCAAGAAAAATACCCCCAGAAATATGATGAAAAACTAACATCTATATTCTATTAAGATATCAAATACATTTTAAAAAATTTTGTCATCAAAGGAATAGACAAGGACATCAAGGACAAAGAATAGAACAATTCTCACAAAAGATGCAATTAGTAAAATGTGTTGAACTACCTTTAACCTCTTTATAGCAAGGTACCATTTTACACCCAACAACTGAAAATATAATGCCCAATGAAGGTACAGTGAAATGGGTACTCTCACACATTATGCTAACAGTGTAAATAAGTATAAACCCTTTAGAAAGCAATTGGTAAATTACAGAAGAATCATAAACGTCATAACCTTTGATTCACTAATCCCTCTCTTAGGAATATAAACTAAAGAAATCACCTTTTAAAACGCCTTATAAGAATGAATGAAGCCATTGTCACAGAGAATAATAGAGTAAATTACACTATAGCTAAATGGATTAAAAACAACTGAAAGAAACAGAAATCAGAACAGAAATTAACAGAGGATAGAGAGAGCAGGAACGGGGAATTACTGTTTAATGGATACACAGGTTCTCTTTGGGATGATGAAAAAGTTCTGCAAATAGACTGTGGCGATGGTTACACAATACTATGAATTTACTTAAAGACACTGAACTGTACACTTAAAAATGGTTAAAATGGTAAATTTTATGCTACGTATATTTTTACCACAATAAAAAAGATGGAAAAAATAACTACGTAAACTACATTTTTAAGTGAAAATACTGATTCTCAAATTTAATCAAAACTATTTCTAACTATGTGAACATTATACATGCACATGTCCAAGGAATTTTAAAGCACCACGGGAGCTGGAGCAAAACACCGCTGGAGGACAGCAGCTCTCTCTGGGGGCAATTTTGCCCCCAGGGTACATGTGACAATGTCTGGAGACTATTTTGGAGATCACAACAGCGGATGGGGTCATCACTGGCATATAGTGGGGAAGGGGCGAAGGATACTGCTAAACATCTTACGACGCACCCAAGAGTGCCCCCACGACAAACAATCATCTGGCCCAATGCATCAACAGTGATCCTGCTGAGAAATCCTGCTTTAACAAGATTTTTGGAGAGTTCTCTTTTATTTAATGTGTCTATATTGTTTTTAACGACTGCAGGGTAAATAAAAATTCATTAAAGGCTCAGCAGTTGGGGCTCTTTTTCTTTCCCCTACAAATCTCCCCCTCAATCCGTATTTTTTATTCTAGAGAAAGGTCGGGAACCAAAGGTCAAAAATGGGAAAAGCAGCAAATTGTTACACATGGGTTATTTTTCTGCAAACTGTTCTTAAACAAATTACAAGAAATAGAACAAATCTGGAATTGGCAGGCTTTTAACACAATTTCCATAGACCTATCCATATGTTGGCTTTGTATTATTTTCTATTATATTTTTTCTATGATTTTTCTTATTAAGATTATGATAGATTACAACCTTGTGAGGTTTCAGTTGTACATTATCGTTAGTAATGATGTGAGTACACCACTTCACCCTGTGTGCCCTCCCCCCACCCCCCCTTTTCCCTGGTAACCACCGATCAGTTTTCCTTGTCTATATGTTAACTTCCACCTATAAGTGGGGTCATATAGAGTTCGTCTTTCTCTGTCTGGCTTATTTTGCTTACCATAATACCCTCAAGGTCCATCCATGTTGATGCGAATGGAACAATTTGGTCCTTTTTTATGGCTGAGTAGTATTCCATTGTGTATATATACCATATCTTCTTTATCCAGTCGTCAGTTTCTGGGCATTTAGGTTGGTTCCATGTCTTGGCTATTGTAAATAATGCTGCGATGAACATAGGGGTGCATGGGATTCTTAGGATTGCTGATCCAAAACCACAAAAAGTGACAAATGTTGGAGAGGTTGTGGAGAAAAGGGAACCCTCATACACTGTTGGTGAGAATGCAAACTAGTGCAGCCACTATGGAAAACAGTATGGAGATTTCTCAAAAAGTTAAAAATAGAAATACCCTATGACCCAGCTATGCCACTACTGGGTATCTATCCTAAGAACCTGAAATCAGCAATCCCAAGAATCCCATGCACCCCTATTTTCTATTATATTTTATGACTCCACATTCTCATTTGTTTCATCATAGCAATTTATTTTCAAATTTGAGACCTATTACTGTTTTACACCATCGTTTCTCCACGATAAAATAACTTTTAAAAATGTTGTTCTTCAAATGCATCTTTGTAAATGCCAGTAAGCGTAAAATAAATGAAATCAATCACCACATTTTTTAAAAGTCATAGTAATAAATTAATGCTAAAACTAGTAAGTGAAAGTTTATTAAGGAATAAGATATTTACACAGTCTCAGTATCTCCCCACAAATTATTTAGTGGTTAAAAATGGGGAATAATTAACTTTACATAGAAAAATCTGGTGGATACCACTTTAACCAAGCGATCGAAATTATCATCACTAGTCTTGGGATCAATTGACATCATGTGTCTCCTATCAAGATGCACTAAAAAGAACACAGTATCACTTCTGTTGTATTTCTACCAAAAATGCATAACCTTAATCTAATCATAAGGAGGCATCACACAGACCCAAACTGAGGGACCTTATAAAAACATAACTGGCCTGTGCTCCTCAAAAATATCAAAGTTAAGAAAGACAATGAGAGGCAGAAGAACTGTTCCAAATTAAAAGACATCAGGGCAAGTGGAAACTCTGAATATGGATTTTGCATTAGATAAGAGTATTATACATATTTAAAGTTTCTGATTTGTTATTTGCATAAAAGAATATTCTTGTCCTTCCGAAATACTGAAGAATTCAGGGGAAAGGGAGCATGATGTCTGCAACTCACTCTCAAATGGTTCAGAAAAAAAATGAATATAAGAAGAGAAAATGCAACTAATTAAGTAGTTGGGACAAAATGTTAACAATGGAACTCTAGATAAAGGGTAAACAGGAGTTCTTTGTACTAGTCTTGTAATGCTTACGTAAGTGTGAAATAATATCACAATAAAAGTCACCAGAAAATATGTAGCATTTTAACTCTTCTTCAAGTATTTTCCTTTTCTCAGAGCACAGAACTATTATAGGAGCAGTTTCAGTTAATCCGACTACCGGTCCAATCCAAGAAAGCAGATAAGTTTACAATATATCACTCTAACAACTTGCTTGAAAAAACACAACTTTGCACATTTGCCAACTTTACTCCTGCTTTAAATACCAAGAATCATCATCAGTGTTGATAATATACAAGAATTTTCACAAATATAGGATGAAAAAAGTCTACACACAAGGTGATGTGATTTGAGAGCAACTTCTGACATGTAGTTTTAGTTTTACATAAATCTCCATCCCTTCCTATTTTCCTACTTTATAGGCTAGAGTTATCTTCTTGAGTTTAATATTAACCATCTGCTTTTTATCATTTCACTATATTACTGTTCCTTTAAAAAACTTGATCATATTACTCTAAAGACTTTTAAAGTATTTGTTAGTTTCCTATAATGAAAAGGCAAAAACTGAAACAGCATAAAAAGCCTTTTGAAATCTGACCCTGTTACACACAAAATTGGGGTTCTCTTGCCTGATGCACATACAGAGCCAATCATTACAGCTTCAGCTTTTGATAAAAGAACACAGCGTTACTGCAAGATCGACCTGCAAAGAGACAGAACGCATAAGCTCTCAGATCTGTCTCCCCAATCCAGGGCTTAGGGTAAAATGTATGGGACAGAGGGCAGGGTGGTCTCAAGTATGGAGACAGAGGATTGGAGGTGAGGATAAGTGAGGTAACTGATGATCTGTGCAAGTGTAGTCAAGCTTCAGGGCTCTTCACAGGACACGTGTTCTCAAACGCTTGTGGGAGTATGATCTGAGGGTGGAGTTTTCAGCCCTTGACGTCAAAAGGACACTTTTAGAGCATTTGCGGAGGCCCAGTTGATGGGCTGGTGGTCCCAACCGGCCTGAACTGGACAAGGGGGAACTCTCAGTTCCTGAAACACAACTCTTAATTACTCTGTTGATAAGATGGGGTCAGGTGAACCAGTCCTAGTAGACCCATGGTTACAACTCCAACTACCTTCCTTTTTTTCAACTCTACCTCACCTGTCCTCTCCAATCACACTCAATGCCTCACTGTTCTCAAGGCAGACAAGGGCCCTTCTACCAAGCCTCTAGACACGCCCTTTTCACCACCTAGAATATCCACCCTCCTAACCAACACCAACACCTTGCTTTATGACCCAACTCAAAATTGTCATCTCTCTCTTTGGAAAATACTTGCCATCCACTCTTCAAGGCAAATTTGTTGTTCTTCCACATTTCCTGGTTCATATCTTTGTAACTGTACTTAACCACATCACAGCGTACAGTAGTCTCCCTTTACCCGCATGGGATACATTCCAAGACCCCCAGTGGGTGCCTCAAACTGCAGATAGCACCAAACTCTAACTATACTATGTTTTCCTATACATACAGACCTACGATAAAGTTCAGTTTACAAGTTAGGCACGGTAAGAGGTTAACAACAATAATAAAGTAGAACAATTATAACAACATACTGTAATAAAAATTACCACAGATCTTAGCAACCTCAGCATATGTTTTTGTCCTTTCCTTATTAAGTTGAGAACTTTCACCTTTTCACTTAAAACACTTGATAGCTTCTCTTTGGCATATCCAAGTTGCCAGTATCACTAATCTTGCACTTTGGGGCCATTATTAAGTAAAATAAGGGTTACTTGTACACAAGCACTGTGATACCACAACAGGTGATGTGATAACCAAAATGGCAACTAAGTGACTAACGAGCACGTAGTGTATACTGTGTGGATATGCTGGACAAAGGGATGATTCACATCCTGGCAGGACAGAGCAGGACAGCATGAGATTTCATCACACTACTCATAATGGTGCATGACTCAAAACTTATGAATTCTTTATTTCTGGAATTTTGTTTAATATTTTCAGACCATGGTTGATCACATGAAACTGAAACCACAGAAAGCAACACTGTGAATAAGAGGAGACTACTGCATTTCAACTATTTATTTTTCTACTTAGCTCAGTATTATCTGTGAATCCTTATCATCTAAAACAATGGTTCTCAAACAGGAGGACTATGCCACCCTCATACATGACCCTACCACCCACAGGGACCATCTAACAATGTCTCTAAACATCTTCAGTTGTCACAACTGGGGGGAGGGGCACTACTGGTATCTACTGGGTAGAGGCCAGGAACACAATCCATACACAGGACACAATCCACAACAAAGAATTATCTGGACCAAAATGTCTATAATGCCAAGGTTAAGAAACCTTGATCCAAAACAATACTTGGCTCACGTTAAGCCTTTAAAGTGTTTATCAAAATAGAATAAAACATTTATCAAGGAACTTAGAAACATAAAAAGGAATACATAATATGGAACAGTACAGGCTCAAGATACACAATACAGTACAAAGAACAGTGTGGGCATTAACGCCCTAGCAGATACCAAGACTTCATAAAAAGTGATAGTTAAGAAAACGTGGCACTGGCATAGGGATTAAGACAAACACACCAGGAATGACATCATACACAAGAGTGGAGCAGGTAACTCCAAAACTCCATCCCTCCACTAAGGCAACAATTATGCTGGTAAAAATCATCAGAATCAACTTTTTTGAAACTCTACAAGCTAATCAAAAACTTACAATCGCCAGGAGAACACATAACAGAAAGAGGTGCTAAACTCTGGTATGAGAGCACTGTGGTGTTTTAACTTATGCACCTACCATACCCCACCCCCCATCTAGGTGGCAGCCATGAAGACAGTGGCCCACATACCTAGTGCAACCTGCACATGCAAAGAGGGAAATATCAACCTTATTATTAAAGAATTGTGGTTTTGACTTGTTTGGTCGTTATCTGACAGATTAGGGCAGGGGTTCTCCTTTTTTCACTCACCTCAGAACTTTCTCAGGAGAAGTTCCTGAGACAAGTGGGGTTTGTCTAAAGCATTTAAAGGCAAATATACCATTTACAGCCATGTGGGACAAGGGATAACAACTAGGCCAGGCACTAAACAGACATAAAAGAATGGGAAGAAAGAAGCTGAAGAAAGAGAACGTGAAGGAATAAGGGTTCCAAAAGGCTCCTGCACATACCAGGAAATTTGGAAGGCCACACATACGCCCAAGGCTGGAGACAAGCTCAGAAAAGACATGACAAGGCTACAAGCATTCACCTCTAGCTGACCTCTAGCCTCCACACAATCAAGAAGTAAGGGCTAGGGAAGAGTCTTAAATGAACTGGCTAAGCACTGCAAAGTGCCCCAACACTGAGTCAATCTGCAAAGACTGGGAGAGTTGATTTGTTTTTTGTTTTTGCTTCTAGGCATTTAAGGAAAGTTCTGTTAAACCACTAACAGACCAGTAAGCTACCAGAACAAACTCTTCAGTGTCCACACAAGACAAAAAATAGTCTTTATAAAAATAAGTTAGAAAGTTCACCAAGCAAAAACGACAACCCACAACAAGCAGCAGCAACAAACTCTGGGGAGGGAGAAGGATGTTTACCAGTTACCACATTACAATATTCAAAATGTCCATTTTCAACAAAAAGTTACAAGCATACAAAGAAACAAGAAAGTATGGCCCATTCACAGGAAAAGAAATTAACAGAACTGTCCCTAAGGAAGCCCAGACATTGGAATTAGTAGGCAAGGGCTTTAAATCAACTGTCTGAAATACACTCAAAGAGCTAAAGGAAACCATGAACAAAGAACTAAAGGAAACAAGGATATCTTACCAAGGTAAGAAAATCCGGAAAAATAAATTACATAAAGAAACCAAATAAAATTTGAGAGCTGAAAAGTGCAATAACAGAAGTGAAAACTTCATGGGGCTGGCCCAGTGGCAAAGTGGTTAAGTTCTCACACTCCGCTTCAGTAGCCCAAGGTTCACGGGTTCAGATCTCAGGCACAGACCTACACACCACTCATCAAGCCATGCTGTGGCAGCATCCCACATACAAAATAGAGGAAGACTGGCACAGATGTTAGCTCCAATCTTCCTCACCAAAAAAAATTCACCATAGAGGTTCAACAGAAGACTTGAACAAGGAAAAGAAATAATCAGTAAACTTGAAGATAGCCCCATTGAAGTTACCCAGTATGAGGAACAGAAAGAAGAATAAAGAAAAATGAACAGACCATCAGAGACACCATCAAGTATACCAACACATGCATAATAAGAGCCACAGAAAGAATAGAGAAAAAGGAGCACAAAAAATGTTTTAAGAAACAACAGCCAGAAACTCCCTAAATTTCATGAAATACATGCATTTACACATCCAAGAAGCTCAATGAACTCCAAGTAGGATAAACAGAGATCCACACTGAGACAAAATATAAATAAACTGTCAAAAGCCAAAGAAAATTGCAAAATCAACAAGAGAAGTGACAACTACAAGGGATTCTCATTAAGATTAACAGTTGAACACCAAGGAGACTAGAGAACAGTGAAAACAGATAAAGTGCTGGGAAAAAAGTCCTAACAACCAAGAATTCTATATCCAGCAAACGTATCATTGAAAAGTGAAGAAGAAATGTGCCAAAAAACAAAACCTGTGGGAATTTGTTGCTAGTATACATGCCCTACAAGAAATGCTAAAGGCTGTCCATCAGGCTGAAATCAAAGGACACCACAGTGTAACACAGACCTATACTGTAAAATAAAGAACAATGGTAAAACTAACTACATAGGTAAATACCAAAACTAATATATATATTTTTTTTTTGGCTTGTAACTATTCAAACTCTTTCCTTGAGTTGCTAATCAAAAACACCCCGAAAAGAGAAAAACCCAGGATCAGATGCCTCACTGGTAAATTCTACCTTACATTTAATGAAGAATTATCACCAATCCCTCTCAAACTCTTCAAAAAACTAGAAGTGGAGGGAATACTTCCTAACTCATTCTCTGAGGCTGGTAGTACCCTGACACCAGTCAGACATAAACAGCACAACAAAATAAAATTACAGACCAATGTTCCTTATGAATACTGATGCAAAAATCCTAACCAAAATACTAGCAAACAGAACTCAATAACACATTAAAAGAATAATACACCATGGCCAAGTGGGATTTATCCAAGGAATACAAAGCGTGACACAAAAATAAATCGATGTAATAGACCACATAAACAAAGGGCAGAAAAATCACATAACCATCTAAATTGAAAGAGGAAAAGCAGTTGACAAAATTCAACACATTTTCACGATAAAAACACTCAAAGAACTAGGAAGACAAAGGAATTTCCTCAACTTGATAAAGAGAATTTTGAAAAACCCAAAGGTAACATCATACTTAATAGTGAAAGACTAAAAGCCTTCCACATAAGATCAGGAACAAGACAAGTATGTATTTTTGCCACTTCTATTCAACAGCAATTGGAAAGGAAAAATAAATAAAAGGTATCCAAATAGGAAAGGAGGAAGTAATTCATAGAGGACATGATCTTATATACAGAAAATCCTAAAGAATCTACAGAAAAGCTACTAGAGCTAATAAATGAATTCAGCAACGTTTCAGGATATAAGATCAACACACAAAAGTCAAAGTTATAGTCCTATACACTAGCAATGAACAATCCAAAAAGGAAACTAAGAAAACACTTCCATTTACAATAACATTAAAAAGAATGAAATATGGGACATCAGCAACATGGCGGTGTGAGCTCACCCAGGACTCTCTCCCCTCCAAAGTACAACCAAAAAGAGCAACTGCTTCCCAACCAAAAAAACAATCCTAATAACAGAAATCATCAGAGACTGACAGCAGCCAAACGATGGAAGGCGGAGAGACTGCAGCCAGCCTCGGAGGAGCTGCAACAAGGTAGGATAGAACATCGCTACCTCCCCTAGAGACTGGGATCACTGCCGCAGGTGAGGGAAGAAGTGGGGGAGGGGCTGCACCTCAGGGGATTGTCCAGGACTCCCACTGCCCATGCAGTGAAACCCTCTAACAGGGGAAAGATTTCGCGTATGAGAGCCCCAGCAAGCCTGGGCCCCGGGAGACCAGAAAGTGAGAGCTGATCCAATCCAGGTCAGCGTAAATGAAAGTGCCCCTCCTCCCCCAACCCACGCTGGGCGCGGCCATCTTGGCTGAAGGCGCAGGGCTCAGAAAAGAAGCCTCTCGACCCCCATCTAGTGGCGACAGGCTGTAACTGCAGCCTAATAATAGCAGTGTGAAAAAACCGCTCCTCTACCATCAAGCAATTTATAAAAGCTCCAGTCCAAAAGGAAAACAATAAAAATACAGAAGTAGGTCCTGAGGGCTTGGAAGTGGGTAAACTAAGTGAAGAGGAGTTCAAAATAGCTATCCTCAAAATATTCAATGAGGTAAAGGGAAATATAGACAGACAAGTCAATGAGTTCTGGAGTTACTTCACAAAACAGATCGAAATTATAAAGAAGAACCAACTAGAAATACTAGAGATGAAAAATACAACAGGTCAGATAAAACAGAATACGGATTCCCTGATGCCCATGTAGACACCACAGAGGAGCATCAAAGAACACAACCGAGAGAGTGAAAAGACAACCCACAGAAAGGGAAAAAATACTCACAAATCATCTATCTAATAACGGATTAATATCCAGAACTTATAAATGACTCCTACAACTAAACAAAAAAAAAACCAAACACCCTAATTTAAAATTGGGCAAAAGACTTCAACAGACATTTCTTTAAAGAAGATACATAAACAGCCAATAAGCACGTGAAAAGATGCTATACATCAGTAATCATTAGTGAAATACAAATCAAAACCACAATGAGATAACACTTTACATCCATTAGGTTGGCTATTATCAGAAAAATAAAATAAAAAGCATTGTTGGCAAGAATGTGAAGAAAGTGGAATGCTTATACATTGCAGGGAATGTAAAATAGTACAGCTGCTGTAAAAAACAGATTTTGGTTCCTCAAGACATTACAGATAGAATTCCACTTCTAGGTGTACACCCAAAAGAAGTGAAAGCAGGGACGAGAACAGACATTTGTACACCACTGTTTACAACAGCACTACACACTATACTCAAAAGATAGAAACGAACCAAATGTCCATCAACAGATGGATGGATAAACATGGTATATACATACAATTAATGGAATATTATTCGGCCTTACAAAGGAATTAAGTTCTGATACAGGCTACAAAATGGATGAACTTTGAGGACATTATGCTAAGTTAAATAAGCCAAACACAAAAGGACAAATATTGCACGATTCCACTTATATAGAGGTATCTAGAAAAGTCAAATTCAGAGACAGAGAATAGAATGGTAGTTACCAGAGGTTTGGGGGGAGAGGGGATTGGGGAGCCATTGTTTAATGGGTACAGTGTTTCAGTTTGGGATAATGAAAAAGTTCTGGAGATGGATGGAGGTGACGGCTGCACACCAATGTGAATTATTTAACGCCACTGAATTGTACATTTAAAAATAGTTAAAATGGTACATTTTATGTTTTGTAAATTTTATTACAATTAAATAAACAAAGCCAAAGCCAAAGCCTTAAGGTTTTCTTGCAGGTCCTACAAGATGGGAGCCCCTGTTTCCTCTATGGCCTTCTCTCCTACTAAGACAGCACCTTATGAAATTGCAACATCCCACCTTACAACATCTACTCTGATCAATAATAATATTGAACTCTTAAAATGTACATGACATTATCTTATTTAATATTCACTTCCAATTACTTCTTTACCTTTTTTTTTTTTTAAGATTTTATTTTTTCCTTTTTCTCCCCAAAGCCCCCCGGTACATAGTTGTGTATTCTTCGTTGTGGGTTCCTCTAGTTGTGGCATGTGGGACGCTGCCTCAGCGTGGTCTGACGAGCAGTGCCATGTCCGCGCCCAGGATTCGAACCGACGAAACACTGGGCCGCCTGCAGCGGAGCGCGCGAACGTAACCGCTCGGCCACGGGGCCAGCCCCACTTCTTTACTTTTAATACCCATTTTCAGTAGAAGTAATCATCAAGATTCAGAGATTGAATGAGTTTCCAAGGCAAGCATGGAACTGAATTAAGATTTTAACCCATGTCTTTATTACCATTAAGCTATACTTCCCCTTATGCTATGAGAGAAAAGCTGGGTTCCCCATAATACACAGACATTCGCAAATATGTAAAAGAATCTCCAAAACTTTTATTTTAATAAACAGTACATAGTAAATTTTATTCAAAATTAGTACAAATTATTTCTCACTACTCGTCTCCAGTCCCTAATCACATTTTACAGCGTTTATAATCTCATACTAAAAGTATCTTGGTTGAAATTGTTTTTTTATACTGAGTATTGCTTGGTCTTTTTAAACAGGTTCTAAATAAACTTGCTTAAATAAAAAAATAAAATAGACCACAATGAGATATCACTTCACACCCACTAGAATGGCCATATTTTTTTTTATAACACCAGAAAAGCGTTGGCAAGGAGCTGCAGAAACTGAAACTTTCAAGGACAGCTGATGGGAATGTTAAGATGTGCCACTGTAGAAAACAGTTCGGCATTTCCTCAATAAGTTAAACACAGAATTACCATAAATTATGATTACGACTCAGCAATTCCACTCTTGGGTTTATATCCAAGAGATATGAACACATATGTCCAAACAAGAAAATGTACATAAATGTTCATAGTAGCACTATTCACAATAGCCAAAAGGGAGAAACAAACCAAATGCCCATCAACTGGTGAATGGATACACAAATGTAGGATATCCATACAATGGAGTATCAATTAGTCATAAAAACGAATGAAGTACTTGGGGTTGGCCCTGTGGCTGAGTGGTTAAGTTCACACGCTCTGCTGCAGCGGCCCCAGGTTTCGCCGGTTCATAATCCTTGGTGCAGGGACACAGCACCGCTCATCAAACCACGCTGAGGCGATGTCGCACATGCCACAACTGGAAGGACCCACAACTAAAATATACAACTATATACTGGGGGGGATTGGAGGGAAAAAGCAGGGCAAAGAAAGAAGATTGGCAACAGTTGTTAGCTCAGGTGCCAATCTTCAAAAAAATTTTTTTCAATAAAAATTTTTAAAAAAAGGAATGAAGTACTGATACATGCTACAATATGGATAAGTCTTCAAAACAGTATACTAAGTGAAAGAAGCCAGACACAAAAGACCACATATTATATGATTCCATTTATACGAAATTTCCACAACAGGCAAATCCACTGAGTTAGAAAGTACATTAGTGCTTGCAAGGGGATGGGGAAAGGAGCATTAGGAGATACAGGGTTTCTTTTTAGGGTAAAGGGAATGTCCCGAGATTAGTGATGATGGTTGCACAACATTGTGAATATACTTAATGCCAATGAATTGTACACTTTAAAGTGGTTAAAATACTAAAATTTATACCATGTGTATTTTACCATAATTTTAAAAAAACAGAAAAGGAATATACAAATAACAAGGTTAGTAACCCCAATCTTTGTCCATTAATGTTCTCCCTTCCAGCCTGAGTCATCTTTAAAATCTGTTATGAAAGTTCACAGGTGTGCATGTATACGCTATCTCCATATTCGTTGCCAGGAAAATATATTTATATCATTTACGAAATATCTTTTCTTATTTATTTTTAATCTAAAAGCACTTAAGGGCAAAACCTAGGGATTCCTGGTTTTATAAGGCTCAGTACTATAGAACCTCCTTGGGCAAACAAACATTATTCAGAATTTGTCTGAAAATGTCAAGCTTTCCAAAACACTTAAGAAACAACAAAGGACTGAACAAATTCTAGTCTATTGTTTTAAATACAAGATACAAATGTTCTGATGGAGGTAAGGAATACCTTCTTTTTTTTTGAGGAAGATTAGCCCTGAGCTAACATCCGCTACGAATCCTCCTCTTTTTGCTGAGGAAGACCGGCCCTGAGCTAACATCCCTGCCCATCTTCCTCTATTTTATACGTCGGACGCCTACCACAGCATGGCTTGCCAAGCGGTGCCATGTCCACACCTGGGATCCGAACCGGCAAACCCTGGGCCGCTGAAGCAGAACGTGCGAACTCAACCACTGCCCCACCGGGCCAGCCCCAGAAATAACATATTTTAGTAACAGAGCGGCAATATTTGAATAAGATCTGCATTTTACCTTATTATGTTTAAATAGTGGTCTCTATATAATACTCAAAACAATAAAACTTACATTGCAATAAAGGTCACATGTTCATGTGGGCCAAATTACTGGGAACTTAAGAAATGTTTCATTTTATTTGGTGCACTGATTTTTGCTTTACTCAATACATTAACTTCATCGATACACCACTCCAAACCCCCACCCAAAGGCAGACTCTTCAAATGGAGACAGGAGGCAAAGAATGTGACAAAAGCAAGAAAGCAAAGCAAAAAGTTTTATTCTTGTTGTGAGGAATTATAAGAAAAGGGTATTTAGGAGAGAACAGGGGTTCTCTTTCTCTGCAGGGAAAAAAACCCCACACAATTTTAATGAGTTTAGACTTTAGAGGCAGAAAACGGCACCTGTTTCCACAATTCATCCATCAAGTAAGACAGGTAACCCTAGCTCCCATCAAAAATAATTGGACAAACATTTAGAATTCAGATGTCAGAGACAAATCACGGAAAACAGTAATAAGCAGTTGGTAGTATGAAGGAATACAAGTTATCTAAATATTTTAATACTACATTTGAAATTGGGAAGGAAGGAGGAAGAAGGTGTACCCAAAAGTCATCTTTACCTGCCTTGAAACTCCATCTTTTACCCAAATTCATTCTACCCCTCATCTGAGTACTAAACTACTCTATCATTATACCACATATTACCTGTAGCACTCAGTTGGTGCTCAGCATATGCTCCTATTTTTTTCTGGGGGGGGATAGGAGTTACAAGTATATGCCTATGTCCTCCTAAAAATACTCCTTGCCTAAAGGACTGTACTATCTTCTCAGTATTTCCAGTAATTGGCATAATCGAGTATAGACTCAAACATCTGTCACCTCCATGCTCAAAATATTCAAAGGCTTCCCATGTCTATAAATAAGGATAAAGTACAAATTCCTAAGCATAGCATTCAAAGCTCTCTGCAAGAAATTCACACGACTTTCCAATCTTATCTTACCACAACTCTTAGCTCAAAGAAGGTTCTCTTTCCCTTCTTCTCCCACTGAATTTTCTTTTACTTCTCTTATAATAAGCAATACATTCTGCTTGTAGTTCCTTGTTTAAAACTCCGAGTACTCTCTACTAGAGTGTAAGCTCCTCAAAGAAGGAAACTGGTCTGGGTTCAGCTCTTTTTCCCCACGTGGGAAATAACCAATTGCCTTGTACAGAGGAATAATAAATGTTTATTAAAATGAAGATAATGCCTGGCGAGGGAGTCCTTAACAGAGTGGTGATTTGTTGAGCTATTTTTTTAAAACCCTGAAGTCTTTCAGTGCCCTCAAATATTTTCCCTTCTGTCTCTAAAGTGAGGTATTCAGTAAGCTGTGTTGGATGCACTATAGTCAGCCTTTGAACGAAATGTATTATTTCACATACTTAATGAGTAACAGGTTCAGTCACTTTAATGTGAGACATTCACTCTTAGTTCTCTATTTTTAGTAGATACTCAGAATACACAACGAGAGTTCATAAACAGGGTGTTTTGGTTTTGAATTTGGGGGGTATCTGAGGAAGGAGGGAAGGGGAATGACAAGAGAAATGAGAGGTGGAGAAATTCTCTCCGACTCTATAGAAATTAACCAAGCCTACCTTCAAATCTCTACATTAATGGCAGAGAATGAGCTGATTAACAATCAGTATTAAAAGCAAAATCACTTTAAAATACAGTAAAAGCAAAGATATCATATGCCTCCTGATAAAATGTGCTGAGAGAAAGACACATCACCTCATAGTATTCCTAGCAAAATACAGAATCACAAAGAAACATCAGACAAACCCCAATTAATGGACCTGTGTTCTTCAAAAGACTGAAGGGAGAAAACAGCAAGGTGAACTGCTCCAGATTAAAGAAGATTAAAGAGACATGACAATGAAATGCAATGCATGTCCCAGAATTGAATCCCGGGCCAGAAAAAAAAGAAATCTTTGTCTCTCAGTATAAAAGACATTATGGAGCAAGTGGTAAAATATGAATAAGGTCTATAGATTAGAAATAGTATCGTTATCAGTGTTCACTTCTAATTTGCTAACTATACTGAGGTTACATAAGAAAATACTTCTATTTGGGGGGAATACATGTCAAAGTATTCAGTGTAAAGAAGGATCATGTCTGAAATTTACTCCCAAATGACTCAGAAAAATAATAATAGGGAATGATAAAGCAAATGTGGTAAAATATTACCATGTGCTAAATCTGGGTGAAGGGCATATGAGAATCTTTGTATTATTTTCTAATTTGTAAAATTTTCTAAGTCTGAAATTATATTGTTTACCTTTTTATTTTGAACTATAGTAAAAAAGGAGATAATTATCTCCTTGAAGGTAGATCAGATTCATTTCCCGGGGTTATAGTTATAAAAAATTCAAAAACTTATTCAATAAAACATTACATAAGGTCAATGAGACAGTGACTAGAAAATTGTTTTAAGCAAACGGATAGATATTAAAAAAATATTATTTATAAAAACAAAATGTCTGGGGCTGGCCCCATGGCCGAGTGGTTAAGTTCACGCACTCCGCTTTGGCGGCCGAGGGTTTCGCTGGTTCAGATCCTGAGTGCCGACATGGCACGGCTCATTAGTCCATGTTGAGGCAGCATCCCACATGCCGCAACTAGAAGGACACACAACTAAAGCATACAACTACGTACTGGGGGGATCTGGGGAGAAAAAGCAGGAAAAAAAAACAAACAATGTCTTTTGTGGGGAGGACTGAGTTACTAGCCAAAATGTATATTAATACAGGTTTTTTAAAGCATAATGAAAGCTCCATGGGGGTGGGGTCTTAATTTGTCTTGTTCACCTAAGCAATTCTTAGAACAGTTATTGGCACATGGTAATAGTAATCAGTAATAACTAATATTTGAGTAATTATTATGTCCCAGACACTAATCTAAGTGTTTTGTGTCCACTAATTCATTTAATCCTCACACAGTCCAAGAAATATCTGGTAAATGAATTAGTACTTTCGAAGGATGACAATTACAGTCAGTTCTGCAATCACACAACATGAGTTCCTAAAAATCACCAGGTTATGCAATATTATGCAACGAACACCATAAGACTCACAGGAAAAATGGACTTAGAAGCAGTAAGACTCAAAAAGTTTCATCAGTGACACATTTTTTAAAAAGATAGAAACCTAAAAAACACAGTAGCACAAGTGTACACATGTTAAGTGATTAAGAAATACACAAATACAGTAATATGGCACTTACCTTGAAAAAGACATGACATGTGCCTGTGGAAATGGGCCTCAGAAGGGTTGCAGCTTATGAATTATTATAAAGTGATGGAAGGACGGTTATCTGAAATTGGATGGACAACTGTAACAACAGATGTGATGGATGTGGCTCATAACACAAGGGGTAAACTGAGGGAGCTGATGTATGTTTGAGGTGTGTGCACATATATCCATGTATTTTAATATAGCTCAGTTCAGCTGGATGCAGTTTTCTGCATTCACCTAGGGCAGAATCTTTCTATAAAAGGCCAGATAGTAAACATTTTAGGCTTTGTGGGCCATTAGGTCTCTATTGCAACTATTCAACTTTGAGACTGTGGTACAAAAGTAGCCACAGACAATGTAAACAAATGGTCTTGGGTGTATTCCAATTTCACAAAAATAGGCCACTGGTTAGTGGCCATAGTTTGCTGACCCTTGACCTTGCAGACCAAATCCTGTTTATTTGCAAATGCAAATTTTGTCTTAGGCTCAAATTGTTCCGATAGATTAATTTTGTTCAACCAAATCAACATTTTCAAAACAAGCATTACAGCAGAACTAAGTTTGGAATGCTAGCAAATAAACCAAAAAAAAAAAAACAATGTAATTCAAAAGGCAAAATAAATCTAGTATTACTGGAAAATAAATTATTTTTGATTTTTCATTTTATAAATCAAATGTCACCCAAAAGTCAACTGACCACATCAAATGACCAAAGCAAAGACAACTAAGGACAGATTTTGAACAATCATAGTCATTCAAAATCTGTGTTAAATTCTACACAATCCTTAAGAAAAGTGAGAAATACTTTTGACAGTTCTTCTGAACTGAAATTATCAGGATCATTCACAAGGGCACGTGGCTTTTACAAGATGAAGCCACAAAAGTTAGCATACCAAAACTGCACTATAAGATGAAAAAGTTCTGAGGATCTAAGGTACAGCGTGGAGACTATAGTTAATGATACTGTATTACGTACTTGAAAGTTGCTAGAGAGTAGATCTTAAATGCTCTCACCACAACAACATAATTAACAAAAACGTTAATTATGTGAGGTGAAGGATGTATCAACTAACATTATTGTGCTAATCATTTCAAAATATATACATCCATCAAATCATCACACTACACACCTTAAACTTACACAATGACATACGTCAATTACATATCAATAGAGCTGGGAAAAACATACTAATTGCACAATCATTATACACTATTCGTCCAGGAGTTGAGCTTTTAAGTTGACCTTCTTCCAAACAGAAAACACTAATTTATACATTCCTTGCTCAAACTGCTATACCTCACATCCGGAATCCTGCCCCAGTCTTCTTTGTCAAAACTGTGCCCCTTCTCCAAGATTCAAATGCTATCTTTCCATAAAGCCTTTCCCGGACCTCATCACAAATCTCTTCCTACTCTGAACTCCCACAGAAACTTAGTTTTGACCTAATGCAGCATTCATCATTTTATATCCTGGTTTAAAACTATTTGTGTACATATCTTATCTGCTCTGCTATGTGGAAAATAAGACTAATCTTTAACCATACTAATCCCTCTGCCTGGACTGCCCTTTTTCACAGCCAATCCTCAACTCATCCTAACTCATCTTCGACACCCAATACAGATACCATCTCCTCTGAAAAACTTTCCTAGACATCCCCCAAATTAGGCTTTCCTTCATTTCTGATGCCTAACACAGCCAATATACCTCCATTTTAGCACTGCTTTGTAACTGCTTATTTACTTACTATCTCCCTAACTAGATTAAGAATGCCTTAAGGGGGGCTGGCCTCATGGCCTAGTGGTGAAGTTCAGCACACTCCGCTTTGGCAGCCCAGGTTCAGTTCCCAGGCACAAACCTACACCACTCATCAGGAGCCATGCTGTGGTGGTGACCCACAGACAAAATAGAGGGAGACTGGCAAGATGGTAGCTCAGGGAGAATCTACCTCCAAAAAAAGAAAAAAGAACGCCTTAAGGAGGCAGGAATTTTATCTTATTACCCTTTGGATACCCTAGCACCGTGCCTGGTCCCTAGCTGATACTCAAGTATTTGATCGACTAATAAAGCATTCCCCCAAAATAAAAAGTATAGGAGATACACACACACACACACACATACATGAACACCACAGCCATACCAATAATTCTTAAACAAATATTGCATGGAACAGTTAACAAAAAAGCCAGACTACAGATACCAAGAATTGCTACTTCAAACCAAAACTGAGAGTCTCAGAGTCAGGAGGTGAAAATAGTGGCTACAGTAAAAAAGTCGCAGAAACTTTTCCCAGGACAGAAAGTATTAATGACTAGAATTAATATAGGTCTTTTCAAAAGCATCATCTCCAATCATTAAAGGGCAGAAATATAATACACTGAATATAGTAATCTTTCAAAACAGAAGATATCCTAAGGCACATTAACAAACTTCCCATCAAAAAGTTTTTCCTTTCCAATAAACGTTTGCAAAAGTATGTGTACATGATACTATGACATCATATTAGCAACAAAACACCTGTATCCCAACCAACGTAAGCTTTAAGGCAAAAAAGATATGCATACATTGAATAAAGAAACTTAACCTCATCACCACCCTTCTCTCTACCCCCACAAAAGGCAAGTAAAATCAAAAAAGGATCAACACACATAAGCAGGAGTTTTTAAATAACGATAGAACATCTAGTACAACTTCATTTTGTAAATGACAAAGTAGAGCTCTAGAAAGGATAAATGATTTGTCCAAGGCCACACAATCAGTTAAGCAACAGGGCTATAACCAGAAAACCAGGTTTAGCTCCAAGTTCAGTGTTCATTCCTCTACACCAGCAGTTGTCAAACTTTTAGTCTCGGGATCTCTTTATGCTCTTAAAACACTTAAAAATTAACAAAGACCCCAAAGAGCTTTAGTTTATTGTCTTCTAAGAACTGCTGTTACAACCATGTTACCTCCCCCTGAACAACTTTACACTTTAGCAGTATCTATTAAACTCACTCCCAGTTCACAGATGGAGAAATGGAGGTTAACCATCCTGTATGTCAGCTATCAAGCCAATCATAAGACAAGCATTAAGAAACAGGTACAGGGGCCGGCCCCATGGCCAAGTGGCAAAGTTTGCGTGCTCTGCTTCGGTGGCCCGGGGTCTTACCAGTTCGAATCCTGGGCGCAGACCCAGCACCTCTCATCAGGCCAGGCTGAGGCGGCATCCCATGTACCGCAACAAGAAGGACCCACAACTAAAATATATACCACTATGTACTGGGGGGCTTTGGGGAGAAGGAAGAAAAATAAAATCTCAAAAAAAAAAAAAAACCCAGGTACAGAGAGATCCTACTTGGACACTCCTTTTACTGCCCTGCTAGATTCAACATTCCTAAAGAAAGATCCATACACCATTTTCCAGTGACTTAAACCATTTGAACAGCTTCTGCCACGTCCAAGAAAACATTCAAGGTCTAGAGGAAAGGACCTCATGTAAACCCAACAATTGCCTGTATCCTGTCACCCAATCCATAAACTTATTCAGACTCCAAGAGTGAAATAGGCACATAAATTCACACAATTTCTTACAGAAAAAAATTATTTCACACACCTATATCTATACAGAAATTCCTTTAAGTACCACATTTATCTCATCTCTAGAAATACAACATATAACTGAAAACTCATGGCCAACTACACCAGAGGGTGCCAATAATGAGAACTGCCCTGATCAAAATTAAAGCCCCAAGCAATAACATAACCAAACAGCTGGTATTTAAATGCTTTCAAAACCCTTTATAAAATTTGCATCTACTCTCCCACCACAGGCCTGGCTTAATGCTTTCCACATAGTGAGAATGCAAACACTTCACAGGTTACATTTTTCAAAAATTAGGTTAGTATGGGGGCCGGACCCGTGGCCAAGTGGTTAAGTTCGAGCGCTCTGCTTTGGCGGCCCAGGGTTTCCCTGGTTCGGCTCTTGGGCGCGGCCCTAGCACTGCTCATCAGGCCATGCTGAGGCAGTGTCCCACAGAGCAGAGCCAGAAGGACCTACAACTAGAATATAGAACTATGTACTGGGGGGCTTCAGGGAGAAGAAGAAAAAAGAAGAAGATGGGCAACAGACGTTAGCTCAGGTGCCAATCTTCAAAAAAAAAAAAAAAATTAGCGTAGTGTGTAACTGATTGTGAACTACCAGCCTAACAGACACTTCTTAAGACATTCTGCCTTTTTAAATTTAAGACCAATAACTAGTTATACTGCTGTCAGCTTTTCAACTAATCAGCTGCCATAAGGATTAAAATGACAAGTCACATCAAATCTCAAAGAGGTTTACATGAAAATAAATTACAGCTAAGTTTACCTGTCAATCAGAGGCTGGTCTTTCATAATGCCAAACATTTGAAAAAACAAGCCAATCCTATTTAAAATAAAACAAATTTTAAAAACTCTCTAAAAACAATAACAAAACCTTTAAAGGTTTTTTTTTCCCCCACTGATTTTTCAATGTATGATTTAGCCAGGTCATCCGTTTCTTTTCCTGCCTCTTGCCTTTGTGCTATTTTTCCACCACAAAACCCTAGAAAACTTTCTTTGTTTATAAACACAAGTAAAAATTAGAACTAATCTTTGCTCTTAGTGTTCGACAGAAGATCTGATAAAGAAAACACCTGGAACTATTTGTGTAAAATAAAGTTAATGATAATGTATTATATAGTTCGTATTATTTCATATTATAAGAGAATCAAGAGTGATTCAGTATTGTGGGTTCAACTCACTCAAGCATTACTGTTACATTATCCTTTAACTACGATTATGACTTGAGATGAATGACACTTCAGCCTGAGAAAGTTCTTCTCAACACCCACTTTGAGCTCCTTCATAGTAAATAATCAGGAAGGAAAAACTTTTTAAAATTAATTCTCTACATTTATATTTGTGGTTCTTTACAGACGGTTTTTCACATAGCTTAAGACTCTCCTGGAATTAAATGTTTCGGTTATCTCACTATCTCATCTGGACACACAAGTCAAAATATTATAAACAGCTACAAACTCAAAGACCTACACCAAATGACCACAACAGTAGCTACCATGAACTTCTTCCATTATAATACTGGGGCCAAATTAAAATGGTCAGAATCGCGTTACATCTGGCAGCTCAAGGAGGCATTAACGTCTTGTGGTTAAGAACATAAGCTTCAGAGTCAAGAGTGGGTTCAATTCCAGCTCCACCAATTACAAACTACATAACTTTGGTCAAGTTCTTTGATTCTCTGTCTCAGTTTCCTCCTCATCTGTAAAATGAGGAACACCACGTACCTTCTCCATAGGGTTGTTTCGAGAAGTAATCAAGATTATACAGGTAAAGGTTAACAATAAGCACTCGATTTTAGTTATGATTATTACTCTTAGCAACAAGATCTACAGAAATTCAAGACCCATAAGAAAAAGTGACCCTGGCATAACATGAATAATTCTATCCTGAAAGTCTAGACATAAATAATTTGTTCACCCTAAAGAACGAGAGAAAATCCAAGTTCAACCTATGGTCTTAAATGCAGACTTTGTGAGACTTAGTGAAATCTAAAGGTCATATTTAACTGTAAGGTACACCCTTCATGTATATGAACATGAATGCCTGATAATAAACAACCAACAAGTTGTACTGGGTACCTCATGTGCCCAATAACCCGTAAATAAAGGTTTATTGTACTTGGGCCAATTAACACAAGTTCAGAAACCAAAGCGACAATCTTTACACAATTACGGATCCATAATCTAAGAACCAAAGCGTATTTTTTTTTCTTGAGGGGAAAAAAAACATCTATCTACTGCTTGTTAATGCAGAAAAATAGGCATAAGAGGTATCAGAGGCTCATTCCCAAACTCTACACGCTAGCTAAAGTGCTCTAGAAACGTATACCATCCTAACAGTTACTCAAAGGCACCTTTTTGCCAGCTACGAATGGAATTCTGATCCCTGCTCCCTGTAATTTTCTTTACTTTGCCACTAGGCGCCAAGGATACATCTCACAGTAGAAAAATTACTTAATTCACTAGGGATGAAAAGTCAAACGTCAAACTGCCTGAAAAGCAAGCCAGCCAGCTGTGTAAAAGTGGTATACATCTGATATGAACAACCCATATTTTTAGACACTATCAGGACGCAAATCAGAAGCACAAGAGAGGGGCCGGCCCAGGGCCGAGGGGTTAAGTTCCTGCGCTCCGCTTCGGCGGTTCTGGGTTTCGCCGGTTCATAATCCTGGGTGCGGGAACACGGCACCGCTCATCAAGCCACGCTGAGGCGGCGTCCCACACGCCACACCTAGAAGGACCCACAACTGAAAATACACAACTGTGTACTGGGGGGCTTTGGGAGAAAAAGGAAAAATACAATCTTTAAAAGAAAAAAAAAGCACAAGAGAAAAACAGCCTCCAAACGCACTTGATTGCTAAGAGGTGGCCTGCCAGGCACAGCTTCCCTTGCAATAAATCTTACTTCCCATCAACCCACGTTAACCAGCTTCCCATCCCTCGTGGAAGAAATAAATAGGCTCTAATTACTTTTGCTCGAAATTTGCCCAGAAAGTGGAGAAACGTTTGAGGTCTGCCTTCCCACCCACTAAAGCCAGACTTCACAAAAAGCAACGCACACGAGTCCTCCAGGAGGAAAACCCTGCGTTAGTATCCCCCGCCTCGAGGTAGACCCAAGGATATCAGCGCACAGAAAGAACGGAAATGCCAGGCAAGCCCTCCCACTCACCCCCAAAAAACGGACTGACCCCAGGGGCTGCCGAAAAAAACATTCCGCAAGGCCGGGGTACTTCCCGTCTCCAGCAGCCGAAACGCCACTGAGCTGTCCCAGGATCTCGCATCCTCCCGCCTGCTCGCCCGCCCCTCCCCCGCTTCCCACCCCCCACCCCCACCGCTGCCCCACGCAGTTTCCAGGCCCCAAGATTAGGAGGAATGACCGGGATACCAACACCCGCCTCCGGCTTGGGAGTCTCAATCCCACCAGCTCCGGAGAAGCAACAGAGGAGGGCGGCTGAGCCGCGGCGGCCCAGGAGGCTGGAGGGAGCGCCCCCCACGCCACCCCCACCCCGGCCTGAGTCTAGCGCCGAAGCCTTCTCCCCAAAGGGAAAAGGATGCCTCTCGCCGCCAAGCAACGCGCCAGCCTCAGCCCTCACGCCAGCGCTTCCCGACGCAGAGGGCGCGGAGGCCCAGCCGCCAGGACCCGGGAGACGGGCTTGTTTTACCTCAGGGGTTCAGCAGTCACGGTTTCGCTTCAATGCCTACTTGGCTTCAGCGAGCGGAGGGCACCACTCTGCGCTCCCGGCGCCCGGTTACCACAGAAATGCACCGGCCTCGTCGTCGTCGTCACCGCAGCTGCTGCTGGATCCTCCCCACAGCTCGAAGGCCGCTGCCGCCGCCACCGCCGCAGGAGCCGCGGAAACAAAGCGCCGCCGTCGCCGCCGCCGTTCTGTGGGGCCGAGGCTCAGGCAGGAGAGGTGGCGCGGCCTCCCTCTGCCGCGTCCCGTCGTCCACCGGCTCCCTCCGCCGCGGCGCAGGCGCTTATTGGCTGCGAAGACACACCTTCGTTGGGGGCCTGTTGCTAAGGCGGTCTACGTCGTTTGATCCCATCTACCTTGTCGTGGGGGGTCCAGGTCAGTCCCATTGACCTGAAAGTGCTAGTGTCGTATTTTGACTTTATTCGGAAAGTGCTTTTTGACCCGTCTTCTTTTCTTGCACTTATTGACAAAACAATATTTTACTATAGAATAACACTATATATGAATACTATAATATTAGTATATCACTATACTAAGCCTTTATCTGGGTTATCTCATGTAATCCTTATGCCCTTTGAGGCAGATAAACACTTGTTAGCTACATTTTCCAGATGAGGAAACCAAGACACAAAGTCCCACGGTCATGGAACTGAAATTCAGATCAGACACTGCCCTCTTAATCACTACTCTATATGGCCATATTGTATATTTTTTCTTATATTCCAGGTTATCGAGTTCTTTGCTTTCCTAGATGTTTTATATATAATAGTCAGCATGCCACAATGCTTAAAAACATAAACCCGCGGCCGAGTGGTTAAGTTCCCGCGCTCCACTGCAGGTGGCCCAGTGTTTCGTCGGTTGGAGTCCTGGGCGCGGACATGGCATGCTCATCAAACCACGCTGAGGCGGTGTCCCACATGCCACAACTGGAAGGACCCACAACGAAGAATATAATACAAATATGTACCAGGGTCTTTGGGGAGAAAAAGGAAAAAGAAAATCTTTAAAAAAAAAAAAATAAACATAGTCACAGACATACCTCGTGTTATTGCGCTTCATTTTATTGCTCTTCTCACACATTGCACTTTTTACAAATTGAAGGTCTGTGGCCTTGAGCAAGTCTGTTGGTGCCATTTTTCCAAGAGCATTTGCTTACTTCATGTCTGTGCACCACATTTTGGAAATTCTCGCAAAATTTCAAATGTTTTCATTATTACTATATTTGTTATCATGATCTGTGATCAGTGGTCTTTGAGATTACTACTATAATTGTTTTAGGGCACCACAAACCTCACCTACATAAGACAGCAAACTGAATAGATGTGTGTTCGGACAGCAATTTCCCTTCTCTCTCCCACTCCTCTGGCCTCCCTATTCCCTGAGACACAATATTAACATTAGGCCAATTAATAACCCTACAATGGCCTATGGGTGTTCCAAGTGAAAGGAAGAGTCGCATGTCTCTCACTTTAAATCAAAACCTAGAAATGATTAAGCTTAGTGAGGAAGACATATCAAAAGCCAAGACAGGCTGAAAGCTAGGCCTCTTATGCCAAACAATTAGCCAAGCTGTGAATGCAAACGAAAAGTTCTTGAAGGAAATTAAAAGTGCTACTTCAGCGAACACGCAAATAAAAAAGCGAAAGAGCCTTATTGCTGATATGGAGAAAGTTTTAGTAGTCTGGATAGAAGATCAAACCAGCCACAACATCCCCTATACCCAAAGCCTAATGCGGAGCAAGGTCCTAACTCTTCAATCCTCCAAAGGCTGAGAGAAGTGAGCAAGCTGCAGAAGAAAAGTTTGAAGCTAGCAGAGGTTGGTCCATGACTTGCAAGGAAAGAAACCATCTCCATAACAAGAAAGTGCAAGGTGAAGCAGCAAGTGCTGACATAGAAGCTGCAGCAAGTTCTCCAGAAGATCTAACCAGGATAAAGATGACGGTGGCCACACTAAACAACAGATATTCAATGTAGACAAAACAGCCTTATATTAGAAGAAGATGCCATCTAGGACTTTCATAACTGGCGAGGAAAAGTCAATGCCTTGCTTCAAAGCTTCAAAGGACAGGCTGACTCTCTCATTAGGGGCTAATGTACCTGGTAACTTCAAGTTAAAGCCAATGCTCATGTACCATTCTGAAAATCCTAGGACCCTTAAGAATTATGCTAAAGGTACTCTGTCTAAGCTCTATAAATCAAACAACAAAGCCTGGATGACAGCACATCTATTTACAACATGGTTGAGTCAATATTTCAAGCCCACCATTGAGACCTACTTCTCAGAACAAAAGATTCCTTTCAAAATATTACTGCTTATTGACAATGCACCTGGTCACCCAAGTGCTCTGATGGAGACTGCAACGAGATTAATATTGTGTTCGTGCCTCCTCACACAACATCCATTCTGCAGCCCATGGACCAAGGAGTAACTTCAACTTTCAAGTCTTATTATTGAAGAAATACATTTTGTAATGCTATAGCTGCCACAGTTAGTGACTCCACTGATGGACCAGGGCAAAGTAAATTGCAAACCTTCTGGAAAGGATTCACCATTCCAGATGCCACTAAGAATATTTGTGATTCATGGGAACAGGTCAAAATAGCAACATTAACAGGAGTTTAGAAGAAGTTGATTCCAAACCTCATGGGTGACTTTGAGGGGTTCAAGACTTCAGCGGAGGAAGTTAACGGCAGATGTGGTGGAAACAGCAAGAGAACTAGAATTGGAAGTGGAACGTGAGGATGTGACTATATTGCTCCAATCACATGATTAAACTTTCACAGATGAGGAGTTGCTTCTTGTGGATGAGCAAAGAAGGTGGTTTTTTGAGATGGAATCTACTCCTGGAGAAGATGCTGTGAAGATTATTGAAATGACAACAAAGAATTTAGGATATTACATAAACTTAGTCAATAAAGCAGTAGCAGGGTTTGAGAGGATTGATTCCAATTTCGAAAGAAGTTCTGTGGGTAAAATGCTATCAAACAGCATCACATGCTGCAGAGAAATCATTCATGAAAGAAAGAATCAATCAATGTGGCAAACTTCACTGTTGTCTTATTTTAAGAAGTTGCCACAGCCACCCCAACCTTCAGCAATAACCACCCTGATCAGTCAGCAGCCATCAGCATTGAGGCAAGACCCTCCACCAGCAAAAAGATTATGACTTACAGAAGGCTCAGATGATGGTTAGCATTTTTTAGCGATAAAGTATTTTTAATTAAGGCATGTATATATTTTCAGACATAATGCCACTTAATATTAATAGACTTAATAGGCTATAGCATAGTGTCAACATAACTTTTATATGTCCTGGGAAACCAAAAAGTTCCTGTGACTGGCTTTATTGTGCTATTTGCTTTCTTGTGGTGGTCTGGAACCAAACCCACAATATCCCCAATGTATGCCTCTGTGCGTGTGTGTGTGTGTGTGTGTGTAACATAAGACCAACTTGAGATCTGCATACAATTCTTTCAATATTGAATAAATCCAAAACTGCCACTTGGAATACACATACACATCGACCTTTTCCCCAGTCTGATATGATCTTTAGCTCACAGACCAACCAATCTAGGTCTATTTTCTCCTCATTACAGAGGTTTGGCTGGATGAGCTCTAAAAGCCTCTCCAACTTTCATGTTCTATAATTTAACTGTCGATTGGTAATCTCTGCAAATCACAAATCAGTTCTCTAAATCGGATGGCTTCAAATTTTATTTCCAATTTTATTCCGCCATACATGTTTTAGTCCATTCCATTTACTTTTCTTGAAATTTGCAAGACCTCCTGTTGTGTTTAGGTGACAGGGTTGCTGCTTTCTACTGGAATAGCAAGTGATGAGCCTTTCTTGAATGGAACACTTTGATAATCTGATAGACTCAGGCAACTTTTTAACCAAGAGAAGCTTTTACACATTTCAAGTCCTCTGTCAAGTATTCAAGTACCATTGCCAAATATACAAACTAGCCTTCTGTATCTGGTATACTGATTTTATTCTTGTCTTCCATACATTAAATGTCACTTAAACATACAATTTGCAGAAGTTATATTTTCCTCCTTGGGAAATGCAATAAATTTGACAGGAGAGCCACTCCATTACATGACAGCACATGGCTTTTAAACTAGTTCTTGCTGACAAGACTCCTTAACACTAAACAGCATTAAATGACAAATTCCACAAATAGAGAACTATCTTAATAACAAAATGATAATCACAGAATTTTTAAGATTTGTGAATCATAAGAAAGACAAGTCCAATAAAGGATGACTAACAAAGTTTTACTGATAGATTATTGTACATACATCACTTTTAGTAGATGATTCTCAACGAGTTTCCTTCAGCTATATTTTAGAAAAAGTTCACTGGCCCATATCTCTTTCATATTTTTCATCAAATTGCCACAGAAATCAACATAAAACCCTTTCTTGGACTCTCGACCATAAATGTGTAATTTGTGAATCTGCTTTGGAAGAAAGACAAAGTAAATTACCATTAAAAGAGCAAATTGGAGGAGAAAATAGATGCTCTCATAATTTGTAATAAATACCATCACAAATTGTGACTATTTTATGTCAGAATCATAACGCTTTGGCAATATCTATGAAATTTTTAAATGTGTATATCCTTTAATACAGAAATTTAACTTCTAGGAATTTATCCAACAGATATATGTGAAAAATGAGATGTTCACAAGACTATTCACTGCAGCATTGTTTGTAACATCAAAGCTTTGTAAATAACATAGATATTCCTCAATAGGAGACCGGTTAAGCGAATTGTGCTATGCATACAACAGAATACCACATAGCACCTTAATATAAAAATTTTTCAAAAATCATTTGCATTTCCATGCACTAACAATGATCAATCCAAAAAAAATTTTTAAACAAATCTCATTTACTATAGCAACAGCAAGGATAAAATACTAAGGAATAAACTGAACCAAGGAGGCAAAAGATTTGTACACTGAAATCTAGAAACTATTCCTAAAAGAAAATACAAATGAATGGAAAGACGCACCGTGCTCACGGACTGGAAGACTTAGTGTTGTTAAATGGCCACACCAGCCAAAGGAACCTACAAATTCAATGAAATCCCTATCAAAGGCCCAACATCATTATTTGCAGAAATAGAAAAAAAATCCTAAAATTCACATGGAAGCTCAAGGGACCCTGAATAGCCAATACAATCTTACAAAAAAAGAGCAAAGGTGAAGACTACACATTTCTTGGTTTCAAAAAATACTACAAAGCAACAGTAATCAAGATGATGTGGCATTGGCATGAAGACAGATATATAAACCAATGGAACAGAAAAGAAAGCCCAGAAATAAACCTTTGCATATATGGCCAAATAATTTTCAACAAGGATGCCAAGACTACACAATGGGGAAAAGACAGTCTGTTCAACAAATGGTGTGAGGAAAATTGGATATCCACTTGCAAATAGTGAAGTTGGACCCTCAACTTACACCATATACAAATATTACCTCAAAATGGATTAAAGACCTAAACCTATAAAATTCCTAGAAGAAAACATAGGGGGAAAGATTCAGGACATTAGATTTGACAATGGTTTCTTGGATATGACACCAAAAGCACAGGCAACAAAAGCAAAATAGACAAATGAGACTACAGTCGTGTGCCACATAACAACGTTTCAGTTAACAATGGACCACATGTACAACAGTGGTCCCATAAGATTAATACCATACAGCCTAGGTGTGTAGTAGGCTATACCATCTAGGTTTGTGTAAGTACACTCTATGATCTTTGCACAACTCGGAAACCACCACATGATGCAGTTCTCAGATTTCCCCATCTTTAAGCAATGCATGACTGTATATCAAGCTTAAAAACTTCTGCACATCAAAGGAAACTATCAACAGAATGCAAAGACAACCTATTGGGGCCGGCCCCCTGGCTGAGTGGTTAAGTTTGTGGGCTCTACTTCCATAGCCCAGGGTTCCGCCAGTTCGGATCCTGGGCACAGACATGGCACCACTCATCAGGCCATGCTGAGGTAGCATCCCACACAGCACAACGAGAGGCACTCACAACTAGAATATGCAACTATGTAGTGGGGGTCTTTGGGAAGAAAAAAAAAAGAAGATTGGCAACAGTTGTTAGCTCAGTTGCCAATCTTTAAAAAAAAAAAAGACAACCTACGGAATAGGAGAAAATACTTGCAAATCATATATTGATAAGGGGTTAATATCCAGAATATATAAGGCACTTGTACAATTTAACACCAAAAAACAAATAACTCCATTAAAAACATTGGTTAAGGACTTGAATAGACAATTCCCCAAAGAAGATATACAAATGGCCAACAAACATATGAAAAGATGCTCAGCATCACAAACCATAAGAGAAATTCAAATCAAAACAACAATGAGATATTACCTCATGCCTGTTGGAATGGCTATGATAAAAAGACAGGAATAAATGCTGGTGAGGATGTGGTGAAAGGGAACACTTATGCACTGTTGGTGGGGATGTAAAATGGTGTGGCTGCTGTGGAAAACAGTATGGAGGTTCCTCAAAAAGTTAAAAATAGGATTACCATATGGTCTAACATTTCCACTTCTGGATGCATACCTAAAACAAAAGAAAGCAGGGTCTCAGAGAGATATTTGATACTGATGTTTAATGGTAGCATTATTCACAATAGCCAAAGGGGGAATCAATCCAAATGTCCTTTTACAGATGAGTGAATAAAGAAAATGTGATATACCTCAACAAAATATTGGCAACCCGAATACAGCAATACATCAGAAAGATTATACACCATGATCAAGTGAGATTTACACCAGGGATGCACAGATGGTTCAACATTCACCAATCAATCAATGTGATACACCACATTAAGAAAATGAGGAATAAAAATCATATGATCATCTCAATAGATGCAGAGAAAACATTTGACAAGATCCAACACCCTTTTACAATAAAATGGCTATAGAAGGAAAGTACCTCAACATAATAAAGGCCATATATGACAAACCCACAGCCAACATCATACTCAACAAGGAAAAACTAAGAGCCATCCCTCTGAGAACAGGAACAAGACAAGGGTGCCCACTCTCGCCACTCTTATTCAACATAGTAGTGGAGGTTTCGGCCAGAGCAATTAGGCAAGAAAAAAAAAGTTGTCCAAATTAGAAAGAAAGAAGAGAAACTCTCCCTGTTTGCAGATGACATGATTTTATATGCAGAAAACTCTAAAGAATCCATTGGAAAACTATTAGAACTAATCAAGAACTACAGCAAAGCTGCAGGGTACAAAATCAACTTACAAAAATCAGTTGCATTTCTATACTCTAATAACGAACTAACAGAAAGAGAACTCAAGAATACAATCCCATTTACAATCGCAACAAAAAGAACAAAATATCTAGGAATAAATTTAACCAAGGAGGTAAAAGATCTATACACTGAAAACTACAAGACATCATTGAAAGAAATCGATGATGACATAAAGAAAGGGAAAGATATTCCATGCTCATGGATATGAAGAGTAAACATAGTTAAAATGCCCATAATACCTAAAGCAATCTACACATTCAATGCAATCCCAGTTAGAATCCTAATGACATTCTTCACAGAAATAAAACAAAGCATCCTAAAATTCATATGGGGTAACAAAAGACCCCAAATTGCTAAAGCAATGCTGAGAAAGATGAACGAAGCTGGAGGCATCACAATCCCTGACTTCAAAATATACTACAAAGCTACAGTGATCAAAACAGCATGGTACTAGTACAAAAACAGGCACACAGATCAATGCAATAGAATTGAAAGCCCAGAATGAAAACCACACATCTATGGACAGCTAATCTTTGACAAAGGTGCCAAGAATATACAATGGAGAAAGGAAAGTCTCTTCAATAAATGGTGTTGGGAAAACTGGACAGCCACATGCAAAAGAATGAAAGTAGACCATTATCTTGCATCATACACAAAAATCACCCAAAATGGAGTGAAGTCTTGAATGTAAGATGTGAAACCATAAAACTCCTAGAAGAAAACATAGGTAGTGCACTCTTTGACATCAGTCTTACAAGGACCTTTTCAAATACTATGTCTCTTCAGGCAAGGGAAACAAAAGAAAAAATAAACAAATGGGCCTACATCAGACTAAAAAGCTTCTGCAAGGCAAAGGAAGCCATGAAGTAAATGAAAAGACAAACCACCAACTGGGAGATAATATTTGCAAATCATGTATCTGACAAGAGGTTAATCTCCAAAATATATAAAGAACTCATACAACTCGAACAAAAAAGAAACAACCTGATCAAAAAGTGGGCAGAGGATACGAACAGACATTTTCCCAAAGAAGATATACAATAAGCACATGAAAAGATGTTCAACATAACTAGTTATTAGGGAAATGAAAATCCAAACTACAATGAGATACCACCTTACACCTGTTAGAATGGCTATAATTACCACGACAAAAAACAGTCAATGTTGGAGAGGATGTGGAGACAAGGGAACCCTCCTACACTGCTGGTGGGAATGCAAACTGGTGCAGCTAATATAGAAAGCAGCATGGAGATTTATCAAAAAAGTAAAAAATAGAAATACCATATGGGGGCTGGCCCCATGGCCGACTGGTTGGGTTCACGTGCTCTGCTTCGGTGGCCCAGGGTTTCATAGGTTTGGATCCTGGGTGTGGACATGCCACCGCTCATCAGGCCATGCTGAAACGGCATCCCACATAGCACAACCAGAGGTGATCACAACTAGAATATACTGGGGGGCTTTAGAGAGAAGAAGAAGGAAAAAAAAAAAAGAAGAAGATTGGTTGGGGCCAGTCCGATGGCCGAGTGGTTAAGCTCCTGTGCTCCGCTTCGGTGGCCCGGGGTTTCACCAGTTCAAATCCTGGGTGCAGACATGGCACCACTTGTCAAGCCATGCTGAGGCGGCATCCCACATGTCACAACTAGAAGGACCCACATCCAAAAATACACAACTATGTACGAGGGGAGGGGCTTTGGGAGAAAAAGGAAAAATAAAATCTTTTCTTTAAAAAAAAAGAAGAAGATTGGCAACAGATTTTAGCTCACATGCCAATCTTTAAAAAAAGAAAAAAAGAGGGGGGCCGGCTCCATGGCCAAGTGGTTAAGTTCGCGCGCTCCACTGCGGCGGCCCAGGGTTCAGATCCTGGGCGTGGACATGGCACCGCTCGTCAGGCCACGTTGAGGCGGTGTCCCACATCCCACAAACAGAGGGACCTGCAACTAAGATATACAACTGTGTACAGGGGGGTTTGGGGAGATGAAGCAGAAAAAAAAAAAAAGACTGGCAACAGTTGTTAGCCCAGGTGCCAATCTTAAAAAAAAAGAAAAAAAGAAAAAAAGAAATACCATATGACCTGGCTATCCCACTACTGGGTATTTATCCAAATAATTTGAAATCAACAATTCAAAGAGACTTATGCACTCCTATGTTCATTGCAGCATTATTCACTATAGCCAAGATACAGAAGTCAACCCAAGTGCCCATCGACTGACAAATGGATAAAGAAGATGTGGTATATATATATATATATATATATATATATACACACACACACACACACATAATGGAATACTACTCAGCCATAGAAAAAGACAAAACCGTCCCATTTGCAACAACATGGATGGAGTTTGAGACTATTATGTTAAGCTAAAGACCAGGCAGAGAAAGAAAAACACCAAATGATTTCACTCATATGTGGAAGATAAACAAATATATGGACAAAGAGAACAGATTAGTGGTTACCAGAGCAGGAGGGGGTTGGGAAGTGGACAAAAGAAGTAAAGGGCACATATATATATGATAAGTCACACATAATAACGTACAACTGAAATTTCACAATGTTATAAACTATTATGACCTCAATAAAATAAAGAACATATATGTAAGAAAATGTGATATGCATACATACATATATACATACATATACACATACATACATACATACATAAATACATACACACACAATGGAATATTATGCAGCCTTAAAAAAGAACGCAATCCTTTCCTGTGCTACGACATGAACGAACCTCGAGGATATCATGCTAAGGGAAATAAACCAGTCACAAAAGGACAAATGCTTTATGATTCCATTCCTATGAAATATCTAAAATAGTCAAAATCATAGAAAGAGAAAGTAGAAAAGTGGTTGACAAGGGTTAGGGAGGGGGCATTACTGTTTAATGGGTATAGAGTTTCAGTTTTGCGAGATTATGCAGTTTGAAAGATCTGTTGCACAACAATGTGGAGATACTTAACACTACCGAACTGCACACTGAAAATGGTTAAAGTGGTAAATGGAATGTTTTGCGGGCTTTTGTGCCATGATAAAAACTTTTTTAAAGAAGGCAGGGCTAGATGTACAGATATGTGAGATGTTTTCCTAGTTATACCGTTAAATGAAAAAAAAAGCAAGTCACATAACACTGTGCATAGTATTTTAATATTTGTGTTAGGGGTGAGTGGGGAGAGGAGAGAGAGGATAAGATAAGATAAAAAGTGAAATAACTCGGAAAGAATGAAAATTACACTTGATAATGGTGGCAGCCTTGGGAAAGTAATCTGGTAGCTGGGGGAACAGGGCAGGAGGCGGCTTCACTATACTTCACTATATACTCTTCGTCCCGCTTATATTTTGTACCATCTGAGTGGATTTCCTATTCAAACAATGGATGTAATTTCAATATTAAGGCAGTGTAGTATTAGTGGAAGAATGCACAGATAGATCAGTGGAACAGAATAGAGGGCCCAGAAATAACCCGCACAAACAGAGTCAACTGATCTCTGACAAAGGACCAAAGGCAATTCAATGGGGAGAGGACAGTCTTTTCAACAAATGGTGCTAGAAGAACTGGACATTTACATGCAAAGAAAGCAAAGCTAGACACAGACCTTGCACTTTTCATAAAAATTAACTCAAAATAGATACAGATCTAAATTTAAAATACAAAACTATAAACTCCTATAAGCAAAATGGAGAAAATCTAGGGGATTGTGAGTTTGGCAATGACTTCTCAGATGCAACACAAAAAGCATGATCTATTAAAGAAAAAGTTGATAACTTGGAGTTTATTATTAATTAAAAACTTCTGCTCCGCAAAAGACACTGTTAAGAGAATGAAAAGATAAGCCACAGACTGGGAGAAAATCTTTACAAGATATATCTAATAAAGGACTGGTATCCAAGATATGCAAAGAACTCTTACAACTCAACAATAAGAAAACAAAGACTCAACTTAAAAATGGGCAAAAGAACTGAACAGACACCTCATCAAAGAAGATATACTGATGGCAAATAAAGTTATAAAAAATGCTCATCATCATATGTCATCAGGAAATGGCACATTAAAAGAACAATGAGGGGCTGGTGTGGTGGCATAGTGGTTAAGTTCGCGTACTCTGCTTTGGCAGCCTGGGGTTCATGGTTCAGATTCCAGGCACAGCCTACACATGTCTCATCAAGCTATGCTCTAGTGGCAATCCCACATACAAGACAGAGGAAGATTAGCACGAATTTTAGTTCAGGGACAATCTTCCTCAAGCAAAGAGAGGAAGATTGGCAACAGATGATAGCTCAGGACCAATCTTCCTCACCAATAAATAAATAAATAAATAAACAAACAAACAAACAAACAATGAGATACCACTACACACCTATTAGAACGGCTAAAATCCAAAACACTGACAACACCAAATGCTGATGAGGATGTGGGGCAACAGAAACTCTCATTCATTGCTGGTGGGAATGCAAAATGATACAGCCATTTTGGAAGGTTTCTTACAAAGCTAAACATACCTTTATTATATAATCCTGCAATTGCAAACATGAATGAATGAAAGAATTGAAAACTTACATCTACACAAAAACCTGCACACAAATGTTTATACCAACTTTACTCATAATTGCCAAAACTGGGAGCAACCAAGATGTCCTTCAGTAGGTGAATGGATCAATAAATGGTGGTAGAACCAGACAATGGAATATTGTTCAGCCCTAAAAGAAATTAGGTATCATGTCATGAAAAAACATGGATGAAATTTAAATGCATATTAATAAGTGAAAGAAGCCAATCTGAAAAGCATACATACTATATGATTCCAACTAAATGATATTCTGGAAGAGACTAAACTATAGAGACTGTAAAAGATCAGTGGTTGCCAGAGGTCGAACAGACAAAGCACAGAGGATTTTTAGAGCAGTGAAACTACTCTGTATGATACTATAACGGTGGATACATGTCATTATACATTTGTCCAAACCCACAGAATGTACAACACCAAGAGTGAACTCTAATGTAAACTATGGACTCTGGGTGATAACGACGTGTCAATATGGGTTCATCAATTGCCACAAATATACCACACTAATGCAAGTAATTAATAACAGGGGAAACTGGGGGTTGAGGTAGGTAAGGGGGTGTGTGAAAACACTCTGTACTCTCTACTCAGTTTCTCTGTAAACCTAAAACTGCTCAAGAAAAAGCCCATTAAAAATGAATGTAATTAAAAAGCATAAAGTAACAATTCATTTCTTTTCTCCTAGGTCTGTCTAGTTTTTTTAACATAGAAGAAATTAAAACCACCTCTCCACTCACATTACGAAAATTATGAGGGAGAACAGAACCTTTAAAGGTAAACCAGGTACAAACTTCCAGTTATAAAATAAATAAGTCATGGGGATGTAATGTACAGCATGGCAACTATAGTTAATAATACTGTATTGCACATTTGAAAGTTGCTAAGAGAGTAAATTTTAAAAGTTCCCATCATGAGAAAAAAAATTTGTAACTATGTATGATGATGGATGTTAACTAGACATTGTGGTGATCATTTTGCAAGATATAGAAATATCAAATCATTATGTTGTACTCCTGAAAGTAACAAGGTGTATGTCAATTATACTGCAATAAAAAAATTAAACCAAACAAGCTTAATCTTATAGCTCCAAAGCAAATAATGTATCCTTCTTAGAAACTAGTGGGAGTTCAATAAATTATGCAATACTTTTTAAAGAGTCTAAACTTAAGCAAGTTAATAATTAAGGTTTTTAACATCACTCTCCAAATCTTCTGCTTTTTCAAAAAGAGTTACTAAAAAGTAGAAGAAAAAGAATCAGGTGTATTTGAAAATGAACCAAATAGAAATCTTAATTATAAATAAAGTGAAGTAAGAACCTCAATGAACTTACTGAAAGAAAAAAAAACAGCAAGAGATAGTGAATTTTAAGATAGCTATGCCAAAATAGCCTGAATTGTCTAGTTTGGGGAATATCAAGAAAATTGTATTCTTTAATGGTAAATGTCACTAACACATGCCGTTATTGTAGTAATGCCTTATTTTTCAAATTACCAAAATCAAGGTTGTCATGTGTGATGTTCTGAAGAAGAAAACAAAGTCGGCGATCACTCACAATGTGAATGCTACAAGTCATTAAAGGATTACCCTGAGTTACAGAAATTTAGCCTTTATACTGAGTAACTTTTTAAATTCCATTTTAAAGAAATGCTTTAGAGTAAAAAGGTTTGGATGATACCTCCAAAAATATAGATTAGTTTTCTTCAAGTGATATGTCTGGGTGATTTTTTTTCTGGCTTTCTACTTGTCCATTTTCTCCAAATTTCCTACAATGAGCATATATTATAAAGCTGGTAGGGAAAGTTAAATGATTCTAATTGTGGTAAGCAACAATAGGACCATCCATTTTCTGCTGGCAAGTATGAATCCTAGCATCAATCATGCCAACATAAACCTTAGCTCAATATTATTTTAAAAAGTACTCTACCAAACTTCAAATATGATGATTAAGCTTTCTGAGCTTTCTACCTTAAAGTCTTAGTAGTATCTTCTTCATAAATTCTCTTTACCGATTGAGGAAGTTCCTGTCTATTCCTAGTTTTCTGAGCTGTCATTATCACCAAACAACATTGAATTTTGTCAAATGCTTTTTCTTCGCCAATTGAGACGATCTGTGGTTTTTTTCCCTCATTTTATTAATATGTATTATGTTAATTTATTTTTGTATCACAGGCATTCCTGGGATAAATCCCACTTGGTCATGGTGTATAATCCTTTAGTATGCTGCCGCATTTGCTTTGCTGGTATCTCGTTAAGGATTTTTGCGTCTATGTTTGTAAAGAGTATTGGCCTATAGTTTTGTCTGTGTATGTGATGTCAGGGTAATACTGGCCTCGTGGAATGAGTTAGGAAGTGTTTCCTCCCCTTCTATTTTTTGGAAGCGTTTGAGAGGGATTGGTGATAATTTTTCATTAAATGTTTGGTAGAATTTACCTACTTGGGTTTTTCGTTATTGGAAGGTTTTGATTGACTCAATCTTTTTATTTTTTATAGGTGTGTTCAGATTTTCTATTTCTTTTTGAGGTTGCTATGGTAGGGTGTGTGTCCATTTCATTTAGGTTATCTAATTATTTAGCATACAATTATTCACAGTATACCATTATAAACCTTTTTATTTCTGTGATGTTAGTAATAGCCTCACTTTCATTTCTGATTTTGGCAATTTGAGTCTACTCTTTTTTTTCTAGTGTAACTAAACATTTGTCAGTTTTGTTGATCTTTTCCAAAAACCAATGTTTGGTTTTGTTGATTTTCTCTATTGTTTTACTATTCTTTATTTTGTGTATCTCCATTCTAACCTAATCCTTAGTATTTCCTTCCTTCTGCTAGCTTTGGGTATAATTTCTTCTTCTATATGTCTCCTATAACTAGTTTCTTCTATATCTATAGTTTCTTCTTTTCTAATTACTTAAGTTGTAAAGTTAGGTTATTGATTTAAGATCTTCCTTCTTTTTAATGTAGACATTTACAGGTATAATTTTCCCCCTGGGCAATGCTTTCACTGAATTTGATGCTCTTGTATGTCATGGTTTTTTTTCACTCATCTCTTTTTAGTATTTTCTAATTTCCTTTGTGATGCCTTCTTGAACTCTTTTGTTGTTTCAGAGTATACTGTTTAGGTGGTGACGTCAGCATCATGGCAGAATGAGTCACTCTCTTAGTCTCTCTCCTGTAAGTTACAACTAAATGGACATGGATTAACCAGTAGAGGACTCCCTGCGCAGCACAACAGGACGTCTAAGAGATCTACACAGCTACATATCTGAAGGGGGTGGACTGGAGGACTGGGAGGCAGTGGAACTAGGTGAGCCCAAACCTTTCCCTCCTTGGTGGCAGCAAGCGAGGTCACAGATCCTCACACAGCAGCCAGTGCAACTGTAAGAGGAGGTGGGGACAGCACGGCCTGTGTGAACACTTTCGGAGTTGTAGCCCAGCCGAGGGAGTGCCCACCTGGCCCTGGTGGCCCCACCGATTGGAACACTGTACACAGAGTGGTGATGGCTCAGCCCCCACAAAGGTGCCCGTCAGCTGAGCACAGTGCAGGTGAGAAGGCACCCTGCTGACTCGGAAGGCACCCCTGCCCATGGAGCACAGCAACCACGGGACCCGCCGATGGGCAGCTCAGCCCCTGTGTAGGTGCACCTCCTGCCTAGCGCACAGCTACTCAGCTGGTCCCCTATGGAGAAGAGAAGTGCTGGCTACGGTGTCCAACATGCCCGCACAGCACAGAGGCCCTGCCTACAAGAGCAAAACCTACAGAGCAGCTGGAGCCAGCTGGAGCAAATGCAGAGTAGCCCTAATCATAAAACATCTGGCAGATGGGGCAGGATCAGAAAACACAGCTCCTGCTCCACCTCAGCAGTGGCAGGTGTAATTTCTTCTTCTATATATCTCCTATATCTAGTTTCTTCTAGATCTATAGTTTCTTCTTTTCTAGTTACTTAAGCAGTAAAGTTAGGTTATTGATTTAAGATCTTTCTTCTTTTAATGTAGACATTTACAGATATAATTTTCCCTCTAGGCAATGCATTCCCTGCATTCAATACTACCACAAATGTGCTAGTAAAGGATCAGTTCATCAAACACCATGAATAACTACAGTAACACTTCAGAGCAGAAGGAAAATGACAAGTCTCCAGAAACCAATCCTCGACTCACAGAAACTTACAATTCAAACGACAGACAATTCAAAATAGTTATCATAAAGAAGCTCAATGAGTTACAAGAAAACTCAGAAAGACAGTTAAACGTGCACACGAATAAAATCAGTGAGCAGAACAAGTGCTTCAACAAAGATTGAAACTCTAAAAACAAAACAAACAGAAATTATGGGTATGAAGAACACAATTAACGAGATAAAAAATAATCTGGAAACTATAAAAAATAGAGCTGACATTATAGATTACAGAATTAGTGATTTAGAGACTAGAAATATAGAAATGCTTCAGGTACAGGAGGAGAGAGAACTAAGATCTTTAAAAAATGAAGAAATTCTGTGAGAAATATCTGACAATTAGGAAATGCAACATAAAGATTACAAATACTCTAGATGGAGAAAGGAGCAGAGGGCTTGTTCAAAGAAATAATACCTGAGAACTTCCCAAACCTAGGGAATAAACTGGATTTACAAGTATACAAAACCAATAGATCTCCTAATTAAATCAATGCAAAAAGACCTCCTCCAAGGAATATACTAGTAAAACTGGCAAAAGTCAACAACCAAGAAAAAATATTAAGGGCAGCAAGACAGAAGAAAATAACCTACACGGGAACCCCTATCAGATTTCAGGGGATTTCTCAGCAGAAAACTTACAAGTTAAGAGAAAATGGAATGATAGATTCAAAATACTGAAAGACAAAAACTTTCAGCCAAGAATACTCTATCCAGTGGAATTATCCTTCAGATATAATGAGGAAATAAAAACCTTTCCCAGATACACAAAACCCAAGGGAGCTCAACAAGACCTCTCTGACAAGAAATGATGAAGGGAGCCCTATTTCATGTACCAAAAGGCAAAGGTTTACAAAACCTTGATCAAGGAGGTAAACAGAATCACAAAATTGCAGCTCTATATTACAATAGGTCAGTAAACACTTAATTGTAACATAAAAGACAATGGGAAGGAAAGCATACAAGTAAGTATAAACACTTCAATTTAGTCACAAACTCACAACACAGAAAACAATTTGTGAGAACAATAACTCAGAAGAGGAAAAGGAAAGGGATGGAACCTGCTTAGAATAATGGAGATAAGAGGCTATCAGAAAATGGACTATCTCATCTATGAGATCTTTTATACAAACCTCATGGTAACCACTTAAAAAAAAAGCCAGAGGAGTTGGGCTGGCCCAGTGATGCAGTGGTTAAGTTCACATGTTCTGCTCCATCGGCCCGGGTTTCACCAGTTTGGATCCCAGGTGCAGACCTACTCACTGCTTGTCAAGCCATGCTGTGGCAGGCATCCCACATATAAAACAGAGGAAGATAGGCACGGATGTTAGCTCAGGGCCAGTCTTCCTCAGCAAAAAAAAAAAAGAGGAGGCTTGGCAGTAGACGTTAGCTCAGGGCTAATCTTCCTCAAGAAAAAAAAAAAAAAACCAGAGCAGAGCCACAAATCATAAATAAAGAGAAAATTGCCAGGAGCCGTGGCTACATCATTTGATCGGCTGTTTGACAGGGTCCAGCCAATTAACGCTGAGGGGTACAGGGTCGCCCCTTGGTGAAGAATAACCGGCCGGCCCCTCACATAGTTCTGAAACCTGTGCTGCTTCTAATTGCCCTTCATTCCTTTTCCTTTCTTAACCTCCAGTTTTCACTCCTTTGGGTGGCTGCTTGGGAGGCACTACCTCCTGGGAAAATTAGATATAGTAAGAGAATGTGACCACCTGCAGGTAACTTTCAAGATATTTTTCAGTTAATTAATGGAGGAGCACACAGTCCCTTTTGAGACAAGCAGAAAGGAATCCTGCCCAGATAAGATGTCGAGTTAGGTTTATGGCCTCCATCTGGTGAATGTTTCCTTCTCCCTCCAGTTCTTTGTCTAAATATATATATGCATCGTCCTTCTAAGTTTGCTGGTTAATTGGATGATCAAGAAGTATCTATATATTATTCTTGACCTTCTGCTTTCTGTTAAAATGTTATAGAGGTTTTCTCCTAAAAGCACTAAATAATAAATAATTGATGAGTAGAAGGGCCGAGGGGTGCAGGGATGCCCCTCGGTGAAGAATGGCCGGCCGACACCCCTGATATTTTCTGAATTATATGCATGCTTTCTATCAAGGTTATGTCTATACTTGTTTCTGTTTTTCATTCTTGAAGATATATACTTTAGCTTAGCTTTTCAGCCCTTTACTTTACTAACAAAATGATACTTTCTCCAGCAGTGTGCTTAAGGGACTGTGAGCTCTACAATCTAAAAGACAAAGGAATGCTTTCACCCCCTAAAGGGCACGAAAATGTAAAGATGTTTAACTGCCCACTGAGAATGCAATTAGCCCTGGGGATAAGATACCCTGGAGTCACCTTTTGTTCCCATTAACCATCTACACTAATGGCATAAATGATTGAGGGAGGCAGGGATGGCTCCATCAGCATGTAACCAGACGGTCCGGAGGCCTGGACCTTCCCTCTTTGATTTAACCTTACCATGAATTACAACAGAAGTCTAGGTACCTATCTCTTTTAGCTTAGAGACAATAAACACTAGTTAATTGTGGAGAAGACTACCATTAACTTTAGGCTCTATAGAATAGAATGCTAATAAATATTCTTGTGCTCGTTTTTTACTTCCTTATCTCTCCGAGAATATTTGTAGAGCTATTTCTGTACTAATCCTGAAAAATATAAATACGACACTTGTGCACAGTAAAGTTGGACTTGCTAACACCAACCCAAGTCTCACGTCCCCTTTATTTTCCCCTCATTGCGCCGACGCCATCCATCCCTCAGGAACCTGGACTCGGCCGGGGCGGGACTCTGGCAGAAAATTGAGAAAACCGTCACAGAAAACCACCAGTCTGAAATAGCAGTCAGAAATACAAGGGAAAAGAAATGATAGAAATATAGAGCAACCAGAAAACAAGAGACAGAATGGCAATATTAAGCCCTCATATATCAATAATCACTCTAAATGTAAATATATGGAATTCTCCAGTCAAAAGACAGAGAGTAGCTAGACGGATTAAAAAACAAAACCCAACAATATGCTGCCTCCAGGAAACACATCCCAACTGTAAAGACAAATATATGGACAGAGTGAAGGTATGGAAGACGACAGTCCAAGCAAATGGAAAGCAAGAGAAAGAAGGTGTTGCCATACTTGTATCAGACAAAGCAGATTTCAAGATAAAAAAGACAATGAGAGACATGGAGGGGCAGGCAGCATACAATAAAAAATGGACATTCCACCAAGAGGACATAATGCTTATGAATATATACGCACCTAACACAGGAGCACCAAAGTAGAAAAAGCAACTATTAACAGACCTAAAGGGAGAAATCAACAGCAACACAATAATAGTAGTGGACTTCAACACTCCATTTAGATCAACGGATAGATCATCCAGACAGAAAGTCAACAAGGAAACAGTAGCCTTAAATGCAATACTGTTCAAGATAGACTTAACAGAGAACATTCTATGCAAAAAACAGCAGAATACACATTCTTCTCAAGTGCACATGGAACATTCTCAAGGATAGACCATATGTTGGGAAACAAGGCAAGCCTCAAGAAATTGAAGAAGATTGAAATAATATCAAGGATCTTTTCTGACCACAATGCTATGAAACTAGAAATCAGATACAAGAAAAAGGATGGGAAAGTCACAAATATGTTGAGACTAAACAACATGCTACTGAACAACCAGTGGGTCAATGGAGAAATCAAAAAATACCTGGAGACAAATGAAAATGAAAACACAACATACCAACTCTTATGGGATGAAGCAAAAGTGGGGCTAAGAGGGAAATTTACAGCAATAGAGGCCTACCTCAACAAAGACGAAAAATCTCAAATAAGTAATCTTAAACTACACCTAACAGAATTAGAAAAAGAAGAACAAACCAAGCTGAAATAATCACAAGGAGGGAAATAATAAAAATTAGAGCAGAAATAAATAAAATAGAGACTAAAAAAGCAATAGCAAGAATCAATTGAACTAAGAGCTGGCTCTTTGAGAAGATAAACAAAATTGACAAACTCTTAGCCAGACTTACTAAGGAAAAAAGAGAGAAGGCTCAAGTAAATAAAATTAAAAGTGAAAGAGGAGAAATTAAAACAGATACACAGAAATACAAAAGATTATAAGAGAATACTATGAAAAAATATATGACAACAACTTGGACAACCTAGAAGAAATGGATAAGTTCTTAGAACCATACAACCTCCCAAAACTGAATCAAGAAGAAATATAGCATCTGAAAAGACCAAAGTAAAGAGATTGAAACAGTAATCAAAAACCTCCCAAAAAATAAAAGTCCAGGACCAGATGGCTTCTCTGGAGAATTCTACCAAACATTCAAAGAAGATTTAATACCTATCCTTCTCAAACTATCCAAAAAATTGAAGAAGAAAAAATGCTTCAGAACTCATTCTATGAGGCCAAGATCACCCCAATACCAAAACCAGACAAGGACAACACAAACAAAGAAAATTACAGGCCAGTGTTGCAGATGAACATAGACGAAAACATGCTCAACAAAATATTGGCAAACTGAATATAGCAATACATTAAAAGGATCATACACCTCGGTCAAGTGGGATTTATACCAGGGATGCGTGGACTGTACATCTGCAAGTCGATCAATGTGATACACCACATTAACAAAATGAGGAATAAAACCCACATGATCATCTCAATAGATGCAGAGAACGCATTTGACAAGATCCAACATCAATTTATGATAAAAACTCTCAACAAAATGGGTATAGAAGGAAAGTATCTCAAGATAATTAAGGCCATATATGACAAACCCACAGCCAACATCATACTTAATGGTGAAAAACTGAAAGCCATCCCTCTGAGAACAGGCACAAGACAAGGGTGCTCACTCTCACCACTCCTATACTACTGGAGGTTTTGGCCAGTGCAATTAGGCAAGAAAAAGAAAAAAGAGGTCCAAAGTGGAGAAGAAGTAGAACTCTCACTGTTTGCAGATGATGTGATTCTATATATATAAAACTCTAAAGAATCTACCAGAAAACTATTAGAAATAATCAACAACAACAGAAAAGCTGCAGGATGGAATGTCAGCTTAGAAAAATCAGTTGCATTTCTATACTCTAATAACTAACAGAGTGAGGTCAAGAATATGATCCCATTTACAATCACAACAAAAAGAATAAAATATCTAGGAACAAATTTAACCAAGGACGTGAAAGACCTCTACACTTAAAAGTCTAAGACATTATGGAAAGAAGTCAAAGAAGACATAAAGAAAGGGAAAGATATTCCATGCTCATGGATTGGAACAGTAAACATAGTTAAAAGGTCCATATTACCTAAAGCAATCTACAGATTCAATGCAATCCCAATCAGAATCCCAATGACATTCTTCATGGAAATAAAATAAAGAATCCTAAAACTCATATGGAACAACAAAAGACCCCGAATAGCAAAAGGAATCCTGAGAAAAAAGAACGAAGCTGGAGGCATCACAATCCCTGACTTTAAAATATACTACAAAGCTAGAGTAATCAAAAAGCATGGTACTGGAACAAAAACAGACACACGGATCAATGGAACAGAACTGAAAGCACACTCTATGGACAGCTAATCTTTGACAAAGGAGCCAAGCACATACAATAGAGAAAGGAAAGTCTCTTCAATAAATGGTGTTAGGAAAACTAGACAGCCACATGCAAAAGAATGAAAATAGACCATTATCTTACACCATACATAAAAATTAACTCAAAATGGATTAAAGACTTGAATTAAAGACCTGAAACCATAAAACTTATACAAGAAAATATAGGTAGTACACTCTTTGACATCGGTCTTAGCAGCATCTTTTTGAATACCATGTCTCCTCAGGCAAGGGAAACAAAAGAAAAATAAACAAACAGGTCTACATCAGACTAAAAAGCTTCTGCAAGGCAAAGGGAACCATGAACAAAATGAAAAGACAACCCACCAACTGGGAGAAAATATTTACTAGTTTTATATGTGACAAGGGATTAATTTCCAAAATATATAAAGAACTCATACAACTCAACAACAATAAAACAAACAACCTAATCAAAAAGTGGGCAGAAGATGTGAACAGACATTTTTCCAAAGAAGATATACTGATGGCTAACAGGCACATGAAAAGATGTTCAGCATCACTAATTTTTAGGAAAATGCAAATCAAAACTACAAAGATATCACCTCACACCTGTCAGAATGGCTGTAATTACAAAGACAAAAAAAATTAACAAATGTTGGAGAAGATGTGGAGAAAAGGGAACCCTCATACACTGCTGGTGGGAATGCAAAGTCTTGCAGCCACTATGGAAAATAGTAGAGATTTCTAAAAAAATTAATAGAAATATCATAAAATACAGCTATCCTACTACTTGGTCTTTGTCCAAAGAACATGAAATCAACAATTCGAAGAGATTGTGCACCCCTATGTTCATTGCAGCAATATTCACAATAGCCAAGAGGTGGAAGCAACCCAAGTGCCCATCAACTGATGCATGGATAAAGAAGATGCGGTTTATATATACAATGGAATACTCTAAATACAGCTCTAAAGAAAGACAAATCATTCCGTTTGCAACAACATGGATGGACCTTGAGGGTATTATGTTAAGCGAAATAAGCGAGACAGAGAAAGACAAACACTATATTATTTCTCTCATATGTGGAAGATAACACACAGATAAAGAGAACAGATTAGTAGTTACCAGAGTGGAAGGGGTTGGGAGGGTGGTCAAAAGGGGTAAAGGGGCACATATATATGGTGACTGATAAAATTTAGACTCTTGTTGGTGAGCACGATGCAGTCTATCAAAAATCTGATAAATAATAATGTACACCTGAAATTACTCAATGTTATAAACCAATATGACCTCAATAAAATAATTGGAAAAAAAAGAGTGTACTGTTTAATTTATACATATTTATAAGTTTTCCGAATTTCCATCTGTTATTGATTTCTGGTTTTGTTCCATTGTAGTCAGAGAAGATACTTTGTAGATTCCAATCTTTTTAAATTTATTGACTCCTGCCTGTGGCCTTATATATGGTCTAACCTGGCAAATGCTCCATGTGCACAAGACAAAAATGTGAATTTTGCTCTTGTTGCGTGAAGTGTTCTATACAAGCGACTCTAGTTGGTTTATGGTATTGCTCAGGCCCTCTGTTTCCTTGATGATCTTCTTTCTGGCTGTTCTATTCATTATTGAAAGTAGAGTAGTGAATTCTTCAGCTATTATTATAGAACTGTCTATTTCCCCCTTCACCTTCAATTCTATGAATATTTGCTTCATATATGTTGGGGCATCATGGTTAGGTGCACATATGTTTTTAATTATTATATTCTCTTGATGAATTGACCCTTTTATCAATACATAATGTCCTTTTTTGTCTCTTGTAACAATTTTGACCTAAAGTCTATTTCGTCTGATAGTAATACAGTTTCCCTAGCTGTCTTTGGTTGCTACTTGCATGGAATATCTTTTTCTATTCTTTCATTTTTGACCTATTTGCTTCTTCGCACCTAAAGGGAGTCTCTTGTAGACAGCCCTCAGTTGTATTTTAGAGGTTTTTAAATCCATTTTGCCATTCTATGTCTTTTTTTTTCTCTTTAAAGATTTTATTTTTCCTTTTTCTTCCCAAAGCCCCCCGGTACATAGTTGTGTATTTTTAGTTGTGGGTCCTTCTAGTTGTGGCATGTGGGACGCTGTCTCAGCATGGCCTAATGGGCAGTGCCATGTCCGTGCCCAGGATTCGAACCAGTGAAACCCGAGCCTGCAGAAGTGGAGTGCACAAACTTAACCACTTGGCCACGGGGCCAGCCCCCATTCTCTGCCTTCTAATTGGAGAGTTTAACTCATTTACATTTAAGTAATTAGTGATTATGAAGGACTTATTTATTCTATTTTGCTATTTGTTTTCTCTACGTCATATATAATTTGTTCTTCATTTCCTCCATTACTGCTCACTTTTGTGTTTAATTGATTTTTTGGAGTGTATCATTTTGATTCTCTTCTCACTTCCTTTTCTGTGTATTTTTACATTATTTTCATAGTGGGCTTCCTAGAACTACAATAAACATCTTAAACATAACAATCTACTGTGAATTAATGCTAACTTAACTTCAAAAGGATATAAAAACTTTGATCCTATATGACTCCATCCTTTCCCTTTTATCTTATTATCATCAAACTTACATCTTTATACATTGTATGCTCATTAACATAGATTTATAATTATTTCATGCATATCCTTTTAAATCTTATAGGAATATAAAGAGGAGTCGCAAACCGGAAATGCAATAATACTGGCTTTTATATTTACCTATGTGGTTACATTTACTAGTGTTCTTTATTTCTTCTTATGGCTCTGAGATACCACCTAGTATACTTTAATTTCAGCATAAAAGAAGGCCTTGCTTTGGCATTTCTTGTTGGGAAGATCTACTGAAAACAAACTCAGCTTTTGCTTATCTGAGAATGTCTTAACTTTTCCTTCATTTTTGAAGGATTGTTATGCCAGATCTAGAATTCTTGGTTGACATTTTTTTTCTTTCAGCACTTTAAATACATCATCCCACTGCTTTCTGACCTTCTTGGTTTCTAATGAGGAATCGGCTCTTAGTCTTACTAAGGATCTCTGTACATGACAAATCACTTCTCTCTCAGTCCTTTCAAGATTCTCTGTCTGTCTTGGTATGGAGCTCTTTGTGTTTATTTTACTTGGAGTTTGACAAGCTTCTTAGACATTTAGATTGATGTCTTCCACTAAATTTGGGAAGTTTTCGGCCATTCTTTCATGATGTGTTCTTTCTGCCTTTTCGCTCTCTCCTCTCCTGCTGGGATTCTCATTACGTGTGTACTGGTGTGCTTGATGGTGTCCCACAGTTCTCTCAGTTTCTGTTTTCTTCATTGTTTTTTCTTTCAGGTTTTCCAACTGGATAATTGTAATTAACTTATCTTCCTGTTCACTATTTTTCTTCTACTTGCTCGAATATGTTTTGGAAGCCCTTGAGTAATTTTTTTTCCCTTACTGTATCTTTCAGCTCAACAATTTCTATTTAGTTCTTTTTTATGATATCTATCTCTTTGGTTTTTTCCCCAAGAACAATGTTTTATTTCTTCCAGCTTTATTAAGATATAATTGGCATAAAACATTGTGTAAGTTAAAGGTGTACAACATGATGATTTGATATACACATATTGTGAAATGTTACCACAATAAGGTTAGTTAATACATTCTTTACCTCACATAATTATCATTTTGTTGTTGTTATTGTTATGGTATAGCTCTTTATTGATATTCTCTGTTTGGTGAGATTATTCATCTAGTTTCCTTTAGTTCTTTGGCCATTGTTCCCTTTAGCTCTCAGAACATATTTTAAATAGCTGATGTAAAGTCTTTTTCTAGTAAGTCCAATGTCTGGGCTTCCTGAGGTATAGTTTCTCTTTTTCTCCCCCGTGAATGGCCGTATTTTCTTATTTCCTTATGTCCCTCATAATTTTTGTTGAAAACGACATTTTCAACATCAGAATGTGTTAACTCTGAAAATCAAATTCTCCTCCTTTCCCAAGGTTTGTTCTTGCTGCATGTTGTAGGTTGTAGTTTTTGCTTAGTGCATTTTCTAAACTGTCTTTGTAAAGACTGTATTCTTTTTCATGTCTCAACACTGAAGTTTCTGTTTCACTAGCTTAGTGGTCATCTAATGATTTGAGACTGATTTCCTTTAACACCTGGAGGCAAAAAAAGAAAATACTTTCTTGATCTTTGCAGCTTGCTTTGTGTTGGTACACTCCTTCAGCACTTAGCCAGTCTGTATACTACTCTGCCTTAGCCTTCACTTCCTGCTCCTATGAAGCATAATGACAGCCAGAGGTGAAAGCTTAGAGAACTCATATCTTTTCTGAGCATGCATCCTGTTCTGGGTATATCAAGCCTTTGCTTCCCAAAGTAAATCTCTTCTCAGCTCTTCCTCCCAGACTTCTGGCATATCCACTGTTTGCCACAACTGCAATGTTGTGCCCCAAGCAGCAGTAGCTTGTTCGTTTGTCTTTCCTTATTTTTGAGGAACACACCCATGCATAGCTGCTTTTCTACCCTGAGAGATTTCTGAGTTAGGTGAAACTAACACAAGCTCCTTACAGCATTCCTTCATGGAACCTACAGACAGGTCGAAACAAACACAATTTGTTGGGAAGAAGGTCTGCTCTGCTCTCTCTGTGACCAGTTACCCATGCTGGGAATACAGACTGCTGTCTTCAGACTCTGCCACACCAAAGTCAGGGATGGGCAAGGCTGAAAACACCACAGAGCTCTCCTACCACGCTGAAGTTGCCTTTTTCTTCATTCAGCATTCACTTAGTTGCTTTAAACCTTTGACTATTTTTCCAGAGTTCCAACAAAGTTGATTCTGACAGTTTTGCTCACTTTTTTCAGTGTTTCTGTGGAGGGATGGGCCCTCTGGGCTGTTTACTCTGCCATTTTTTGTCTTGG